>NW_026917488.1:0-25000 GCF_035046485.1 Aedes albopictus
CCCGTTTACTTTGGCGACCACGAAGCCCTCATAGGTAGTAGACACCAACTCCTGAACGGGGTATTTACCCGTCGTCCATATCGCCGCCATTTTTCTGGTCCCATCCGCGACCCAGTTGCCGTTGCCGGCGGGTACTCGGTATGGGTCCGATATGATGGCGATATCCGTCTCCCACTCAGAAACTGCCTGACAAAGCAGTTGCTGAGCCGCATCACAGTGGTTCAGGTTCAGCTGCGTTACCTGCACTGTGATTTGTTGTTCACTGCGGCTTTCTTGAAGGCCGGGCACCTTGGACCGCCCATCGGATGTCTGTTGTTCGAGGATTTCCCGGTACAGATCATGCAGATGGGCGGACTCGTGCAGCTTTGGGCCTTATGACCTTCAGCGCCGCATCGCCTGCACAGTTTGCGCCTGTCGGGGCCTTTACAGTCCCACGACTTGTGTCCTGGTTCCAGACACCTGAAGCAAACCTCTGGTGGCTCGTGGAATGTCAGGTGACATACACACCAACCCACCTTTATGCTCCCTACTTTAACGGACTTTTTGACGTCCGCCACAGGTAGCTGAACCAAGGCTATCTGTGTCCCTGCTGGCCCTTTCCGTAGCTTAACGGCTGCGGCGGCCACCTGCACATCGCACTGTTGCCGCAGTGCCGTGACGAGCTCTTCCACTTCGGTGATCTCATCGATGTCTTTGACCTTCAGAGTCGCCTCATGTGTCAGAGCCCTCACCTGCACACCCTCACCAAGGACCTCTTCTGCCAGCCTCTTATAGGCGGCGCCCTTGTGCTCCTTCTGGCGCTTCAGCTCCAGGATCATCTCGCCCGTACGAGTACGTCTAATACTGCGTACGTCGGCTCCAAGACCCTCAAGCTTGGCGTCGCTTCGCATCATCTTCAAGACGTCCGAGTACTTGGACTGTTCCGTCTTGATGACGATAGCGTCGCCTTTCTCGCGCTTGGCACCTGCCCTCCTACGCCTTGGCTTGGCGTCCTGCGCTACTACCTGCGGATTCGCCTTCTTCTTCCTCTTCCGCTCTACCTTCGTCCAAGGGGGGTCCACCCCTTGGATCGCCCTACTCTGTGGCTGTTGAGGGCCCACTAGCGGTCGCAACCCCTTGTTCCCATCGTTCCGGGACGGGCCAGCCTTTTCAGGCCCACCCTTCCCAGCTTTCCGGGAACCCTGGCTGGGGTCCGACCTTCCGGCATTATTACCGACTTTCGGGGTAATGATTCGCCTGGCCTTGCGGGCACCGCCAGACAGCTCCTCGCCTGACGGTTGCCTCGCCCGCTTCTGCGATTGCTTGCCCCGTTTGTCGCGAGCAGTCGCTTCCGCCTTATTCGGACTTCCTGCGAAGGAGAAGGCCTCCGTTTGGGTAAACTTCGGCACTTTCTCATTTGCAGGCTCCGCTGCTGCAGCAGTCAGCAACGCGAGTGCCGCGTGCTCCTGCTTGGCATTGTCGATCGACGCCCTAAGTCGAAGCAAGGCCGTTTTCAGGTCCTTGCTTATATTCGACTTAGTGGACGCAAAGTCGATGATTTTGCCAAGCTGCTGCTCAGCCACCTCTATTGCGGACCGTCCTTTGGATCCTCGGTTGACGGCCCTCAACAACCACGCTCCGTCCATAACCTCCACCGGCTGGCTTGCCGGGAAGTGGACTGGAGCACCCACGCTTGAGCTGCGTACGCAACTCCCAGCGCCTATCTCCTCACTTCTCCTTGTCGGAGATCTCATCAACCCGCTTCTTGCGAAGGGGTTGATCCCACCACTACTACCTGCTACACTTGATTTCTGTATTGGTTTGTTACTCATATTTTATTTAGCGTAAAGTGGGTGGCAGCGTCTAATGGGAGACCCGACTGTATTTGAATTTTTTGAAAGCTCAGACTCTCAGTTTTCTAATGATGATCAGTGGAATAAATGCAATCATTAAGTTTCCCAATTCGAAAATGGCTATTATGGTTGTTTTTCTAAATCAAGTATTACCGTGATTCAAGAACACTTCTACGTCAATGGAGATATCATGAATACTTATTTGACGGAAAGGCACCATCACCACTAGGTGGATTAATCCGGGTTTTTTTTTTCGATGTAATCTAAACGAATTTTCGAAAAGATATCATTATTAATATCAATCATTTGAAGAGTTATTGGTAACGTTTTTTCCATGTTGTATGGGAACAATGAAAGCTCTATAATCTGAACTATGTTTCTAAATACTATGATTGAATTGACCCAACTGCTAAGCACGAGAATCTCCCTTGTTCTACTATAAACTTAGATGGTGAGCTCGTTCCATTTTTTTTTTTCATTGCATATCGAAATGTTTTATCGTGTTTTCTTAATTGAGAATCGAGGTGGATGTTGGACGGAAGTGTATGTTTGACAACATATCAGTTTTCCATGCTGAATCTCAAAATTTCTAATGAAGATGTTCTTCGTCATCGAAGACGAGGAATATGACGACGGGGATAATTAAACGTAGGAATGACCTCTCACTCGGCGTCGCAAACGGGGAGTTACGGAGCCAAAACACGCAGCAAATAGATGTGCGATGCTGAGATGCTGAGAAGCTGATCTGCTGACATTTGTTGGAATGACGACAACCGACGCCGCCGCCACCGCGAACGACGAATCACGTTTCAATCAAGTTTGGCTGATCCTTCTCTCTCTGCTGCTGCTCTTGTACACTACACTCGTTAGAGAAGAAGTAGGTACGTGCGTGCGAATGTTGTTGCGGAACGACGACGACGACGGGCACTAAATGGCACTGAATTTGCATATCGTAGCACCACTACTGGAGCTGGTTGACTGGCTGACTGACTGACTGACGTGGTAAGTGGTAAGTAGGCAGATTTTGCGAACCGAAAACCTGTCCCGGAGTTTGATATTTGTGTCGAACTGCATTCACTCACTTTGCGAGCGGGATCAAGCGTGGCACAAGCGGCCATGAGGAGCGGAATGGTTGAAAGGTTTTAATAGATTTATGCATGAATATAATTGAACCATTTTAGCAGGCAGAAGTTATATGTGAGCAAGGTCTGCAAAGGCCACTAAAATGTACACATGCTTAAGGTTTTTTTTTATTTTTTTTTATCTCTATTAACGAGATTTTTAGCCGTAGGCTAGTTCATCTCGGGATCCACGCTTCACTTCCCTTCCGAAGGAAGAACCCACATTGTTGTGAGCTTGTCGGGAGTGGGATTCGATCCCAGGTCCTCGGCGTGATAGTCAAGTGTTCTAACCATCACGCCAGATCCGCTCCATGCTTATCCAAGGTTATCAACATAATCAACAATGCGTATCCTCAATGGACTTCATCTACTTTTGCTTAAGTTTTATTGCATGCATTTTTTGCATTATTTTGTAACAGATAGGGTGCGGTCACCGGTTTTGGCCAGTCTAAGGGAAATCATTTTTATAAAAATAATGAATAATCCTATGGAAACAACCAATGCGTCAAATGAAAGGTTTCAATCTATATTTTGAAGGAAAAATGCACAAATCAAGCCAATACTTGATTTTTGTATTAATAGTGGCACTGGCCAAAATAGAAGCTCTGCCGCAGTTTTGGCCATATTCTTAAGTTTGGTTTCTATTTTGGCCAATCACGTGTATTTCTTATGGGAGTGGCCAAATTAGAAGCACCCTGGCCAAAATAGATATATGGGAGCTGATTTTTTAAGGAAATATATTTTTCTCTTCAAGTTTTTAATCAAAATGTGTGGTTTTCACAGCTGTAATCATCATTTTATATTAGAATCTACTAGTAAAAAATATATTTACGCCAATTCAGATTGCAACAGCCTCAATACCGCACTATGTCCAAAACTGAAGCTTCTACCCTATAACCAAACAAAATGATCGTTGACAGAGGAAGCTCTCACTTAAAAACTGTTGAAGTGCTCGTAGAACACTAAGCTAAGAAGCAGGCTTCGTCCAAATGGGGCGTTACGCCAAACAAAGAAGAAGACGAAAATGCACAGAGTTAAAGAGAGCAACACAGACACGGACACGTTTAGTACTTTCAGTGAGCTATTCGCTCTTTGAAGGAAGCACGACACTAGACAACGGACTAGCATGCAACGCCCAGTGGCACAGCCGAAAACTTTTCCTGACAGCTGCGGCGGGAATCAAACCCGCGCTCCTAGCACGATGCGACTAAATGCTTGCTAACACTAGCCACACGACCACGAAGCCACACAGAATAGTAGACAAAAAGAATCAGGTACGCCATAGCATGTAACGGTAGCAAGTGTGATACCAAAGAGAGCGGTATGGATCGGAACGATATGCGGAGGTTTTTTGAAACTTTCAATGGAGCGTACCACAAGACTGGGCAAATGTTTGTCATGTGTAATGACAATGACGGAGATAAAATATTTGCTGACAGACAAACCTATACGATGCAAGGTACGATTCAGTGAAAACAGGTGTTCTGCTGTAAATACGTAGCATCTTGTAACATCTAAACATGGTTTTCTGGTGAAACTAATTAGGCTGATACGTTCCGCATTGGTTCAAAGTGGAGATCAACTGTTCAGTGCACTGCAGTGCCTGCCTTGGAGGTAGCCTTTTGCTTCTTTCAAAACAAAAAGATAACGTGGAAAGACTCAACTCTGCTAAGACGAAGTACATGGTTTGGGCTAGAAAGAGTAGCAGCCTGATGCTGTTTTTGAAGAATTTTCTAAACGTTTGTGACACATCACAAAATCGCTTATCCCAAGAATCAAAGATGTATTTCAGGCAGATACCGTATGTTTCTTCCAGAGGAACAGGTTAGAAAACAAACGCCATACCAAACTCAACAACAGCATCGAAAGCACAAGTAGAAATTTCTCACAAATGCATAATCATTACGTCGTCGTCGTCGTTTTTGTTTCTATCTTCGTCTTTGTCGTCAACCCTCGTGTTGTGCACCGTGCGCAGCAGCACCATCATCCCTATTGCCCCCAGTCAGTTTGCTAGTGTTTAAAATACTACGACAATCGCGACACCAACAACAGCAACAACAACTACAACTTCTTCGTCTTTGCCACGAAACCACGTACCAACCAGCCATCCACTTCGGGGTGGCGTTTCGATTCAAAATGTAAAATAAATAACACATACGGTAAGATGGGTGATATGAAACAAAAACACACGCAAACCAGCAGCAGTTCAGAGTAGCGTGTGCGAATGAAGGTAGCTCAACCAACGATGTCGACGTGATACTGCTGCTATCAACTTCTACACCGCAGAACTTGTGACGAAGAAACGGACGGTCGGTGTGGCGACGGCGAAGTGTATGCACTCTATGCGGGGATGAAGGTGATCATTATTGGTGGTGAACGTACGTATCGCAGAAAAATCCCCTTGCTGCTGCGGTAGCTGAACTGAGGTTGCCACCTAGATTGATCACTAACGATTCGCAAAATGTGAATTTAAGTGACTTTTTGGAGTGATTCGAATCTCTCTTTAGCTATGATATTTAGCAAAACTAACTTAACTTGAGTATGAATCTAACGTTTACGTACGCAATAAACCTCAGAATCGATGGATAAATTGAAAAAAAAAAACACGTGCGCCGATGGGAATCGAACCCCTAACTATCAATTCACTAGACGGGTGCTTCTATCCTCTAAGCCGTGGAGCCACTGTAGACGATTCAAATTCAATTTGGAGATTGTAGCACATGGTTTTGATCCTTCCGCAATCTAAACACATTATCTACCAATATAATCAATTTGTCTGCGATAAAAGCACCAGAAAAAGTTTCGCTTGACTTTGAACCACATCGTGTTAGGCTACATACTTCCGAACACGAAGGCCACCCCTCCTTCAACGCGAAGCTTTCAACCCCCTGTCACACTTGTGCGGACAAAGTGTCAACGCATTCGCGCTATCGAAGATCTTGTCGTTGATGACCGCAACAGCAATCAATGAAGTCCACATCACATATCGATGGAAGGAGGTGTAGGAGGAATCCCCAATGGTACTGGTGGTGGTGGTGGTGGTGGTGCCGGGCAGCAGCAGCAGCACCAGAGAATTTCGCGTGTGCCGTGGCCTAAATATTTGGCACCGTTAACTTTCTTCTTCGTCCGTCGAGTGTCGAGTCGAGGCGAGAGCCAAAGCCAACCAAGCAATCAACCAACGAACCAGCCAGCCGGTCAGTCAGTCAGCCTTCCCCTGTAAGCAGCGAGTACTGGGACTAATGGCGGCTGGGCAAGGGTGTTGAGGTTGAGGACGGCGTGGTAGTGTGGGGCCGAGGGAGCAAGGAAAAGTGCGAGTTTGATGCGCAAGCCGCCGAACACACCAACCACACAGTATTTACGTTTGCGAAGAAGAATCACTGCCTGCGAGACTTGGGCCGTATGCCAACTAGCCGACTAGCCAAATAGCCAGCGCAGTCAGTCAGTCAGTCGGGTAGCCAACAATTCAATTCAATTGAACAGTCGATTCGGATAGGGGATTGTGGGGTTGAAGGTGGTTTTTAGTAGAGTTCATATTTGGCTGGGTAGTCTAATGACTACTGCTTCTACTTTGTATTCAGAAGGTTCTGGATGCAATTTTTGACGAGCTTGTTGAAAGTTGCTTCATAAGAATCTCTAGCTTGGCTACCGCTTGTGGTTCACATGCAGAAGATTCTAGGTTCAATCCCTGGCTCGTCCCTTTCATCCTACTTTGTATCATTCTATTATAGGAGAGAACTCTCTCCTGTACATGTACTTCTCATGTATAAGCGTATGTTCATAGCCATAGACATAGCCAGTAGTCTTCAAACAATCTATCACTTTACGCCTGGCATCTACGTACCAATGCGTGAACCCCTATGCCAAAAATAAACATTTCCCAGTAACACTCTGAAATCCGCATGAACTTGTGCAGATGCAGTGAACTCCGCGGTCTGTTGGCGCGAATGTAAACATCACTTCCCTCAATATCCTCTCATTGACCTGCAATCTAATGTAGCAGGCGCTATGGTCGTCTAAAAATAGAAGATCATCAATACTCGCATACTGAAGATGCCTTTTCATTCCAAGCAGCTATCTTATTGGTTCCTTGTGTGAGTGTAGCTGGTCTGGAGATACTAGAGTAGCATCCACGTGCGATCAATCCTTTTTTTAAATTTTTTAATGTCCTGGATACAATTCTTCTCCGATTTTCTTACTTTGTAAGTTTCTAGCTTATGCCTTTCTTTAACTAAAACCGGGCAATCGATACGTCAAAAGGGACAAGGCTCCGCAAATCTTTTTTTTTTTTTTTTTATTCTTAATCACTTAACCTAATTTACAGCTCTATTGTCCACTGGGGCACTACGTGAGCAATTTCAATTGACAGCTGCACTTACATTTTGTACAGCGCCTAGATTCTATTCTACTTTATCGAACTGGTTGTCTTTCTGCTGCTTTCACTTTTTCTACTATATACCTAGTAGAATGATGAGCACAAGGATGATGATGGATGGCCGTTGTTCCTTTCCAGTCCGATTGGGGGTCCATTATGAGTAGCAGTACGCCGATGTCCAGGTATCCGGGTCCGTTTGAGCCATGGGGCTCAGAAGAGGGTCAGTGTCAGTTGCTCTCGGGTGAAAAGCAACTAACGAAAAATTGCAAGTGCCGGGGCTGGGAATCAAACCCATGACCATCCGCATATGAAGCGAACGTGTGACCAACTACGCCACGGGCCCCGGCTCCGCAAATCTTACTCGCCAGTTATAGCCGATCAATAGTAAGAAATCAAAGCTAGTTTTTCTCAGAGATGGCGCCACCACATTAAAAGTAAAATCATTTTTCTTGTATGGACAAATCGCTGGCTTGCACTTGTTCCGCATCACAACGATTTGTACCCTGGGGCAAAAAGTTGCAAATTAGAAACAAAATCATTATACCTATGCGTTTCTTCCGGATTCATTACAGTAACAGAGAATTTATTACGCCACCATACAAATTTCAAGCTGTTTACTTCTTTTTTTCTGACTGGCATTTTCCACCCGTGCTGCGCATGATGTTTCCGAGTGGATAGGTGCAGGCGGCGCCGCTGTATATGTGAAAAACACGTGGAACACGAGCGCCATCTATGATTCCGTAGCGTAAACTTTTCTGCTTGTTTACACTATTATCATGTTTACCGCATTTATTAGAAAAGCGCCTCTACCGGCACTCTAGCAAAAACGCAGCTGATTGCTTGCCATTGTGAAGATTCACGATCCGCCTTTCTGCCTACAGGTTTCCAGAATAATCACTTGGACCTGGACTTGGTCATCCAGGCATCTCAGGAAATATTTAGGAACAATTCCGCTCGCCGAAACGACAACCGGATCTACGCCTAGTGCTACTGCATCTGCTTCAAATCCTCCGCCAGGTCATGGCACTACAATACATTTCCGGAGCAGGTTGATTGGACGTGATACTCTAACGCTACAATGAGGGTTACCCGCTTCACCTTTTTGTTGTAAACCACAATTTCGAGCCAGTTGGCACAGATAAGGATGCCCGTAATGATCTTGCGTACAAGTAGTGTACAAATTTGTAGACGAAGTTGTGCTTTATAACTTGTTCGTGTACAATATTGGCAACATCGTTGTAGCGTTCTAGTAAGGATGATCTAGCCAGAACTGAACAGCCTGTAATAACATGTTCGATCGTTTCTCTCGCTGAATTGCACTTCCTAAAGCGGTCTTTCTCGTTTTTATGTAATACGTGCCGCCGATAGTTCTTCGTCGCAATAGCCCAGTCCTGGATGGCTACCATGAAGCTTTCTGTTTCCAAGGCGCTCGACTCCGCTTTATTGAAGCGCTCGAGTTCCTCCAGTTCATGAAGGTGTGTTCCATGCAACTGCTTCGGCTTCGACGTTACGATCAACTCGTCGAATTCCTTGTTGTCGTAGTTAATAGATCTGCTTCGTTTGAGTCAGTCGTGCAAAGTTGGATGGTAACAGCTCCATCCTTCAGAAGGTCCTTCATACAGCAGTACTTCATGTCTACTTATATCCTTTGGCACATCCACGCAAGTTCTTGGAGGCATTCCGCTAGAGCCAATCCAACTCTGCAACAGTGCTTCCTCTTTCTTGTGTTGTAGAAAGTCGGTTAGATTTTCGATGCCTTGGCATCTTTCGATGTCTTGTATACCTTCTAGCGTCCACCCTGAGCAGCATTCCAAGGAAGAAATGAAGTTCTTCTAACTCCTGAGCTCCTTCTCAAGTGCTGCCACCAAAGCACGGTACTCGGACTCGAGCTGGACAACCACTACAATATCATCGACGTAAATCAAAAGATACATTTAGGACTTACTTGTTTGCTTGACGTATATCCAAGGTCAGCTGTTGAGCTGCGGAACACCATCTTTCTGAATAGGCCAAGCTCTCGTTGCTTGTTTCTGGTCATAGAGCCTTTTTCGTATATTGCACACATCACTAGGATTGCTGTTCTTGAAGCCTGGAGGTTGCCTCATGAAGATATCCTCCTGTAGCTATCCGAATGCTGTTTTGATGTCAAATGGCGCCACACCAGCATCCGGTCCTTACTTGCGAGGATTTAAATATTCAGAAAAGTTGTTTGTTACACGACAACCGTAACAAATACGAGGTCATAATCCGTCTAGAACTTTTGAGAAAAGCTTTGGGTACTGGTCTGACTTTGCATCTTGCCACTTTTCCTGTCTCATCTTGCCTCCACTTGTAGGTTCATTTCCACCATATTGTCTTACGACCGGGAGGTAATTCGATGACTTCGCATATCCAGTCAAAACTTATTAACGGTCAGTCTTATGGTTGCCGTGATCCTCTCCAAACGCTCTCCAATGTTCTACCGAGCAGATCGACGGATTGACACTGTTTCGCTAGATTCATCACACACTTGATGCTCAACTCCTGGTGCATCTTCGATACGCAACCTCTCCAGCTTAATAAAAATCTTCAGTTTCGTAAAATTGCAAGGAATCATCTAGCTCGCCAAGATGAACAACGTCTTCTTGTTTAGCAGAAATCGCATCTTTCAATCGTACAGGAACTATGCTAACGCTTTTATCTCCTCCACTTGATCACCAAACTCCAAAAATCTGACATCTCGGCTACTGATAACTTCTCCGGCTTTTGTGTTCAGAAATCTTGTAAGTTTGATCGCCTTCGATCGATTCAAACTACTTTCGCTTACGTTGAGGCACCCCCCCCCCCCCCACGAACACTTCCAGATGGCTGAAATCCGATTTCCTGTCAAACCATGCTTCGAGCGGTGTAACGTCAGTCGCCTTCGTCTGTAGCCGATTCTGCAAATAAGTCGCCGTATTGACAGCTTTTTGCACATCGTCTGACAACATGCTAAGTCCCATCTCATTTAAGCTTCTGTTCATTCTTTCTGTCTCGTGGTTTTGCTATGACGCCTAGCCAATCGTAGAATCCAACGCAGAGTTTACGGATTCTCTATTTTTCGCACCCACTTCCTCTTTCCTATTGGATAATTTTCGGCTTTTTCATAAATTGGTGTTTCTATAGAACGTACTCATGATCATGCTCATGCTAAATTGGTGTTTCTATAGAACGTACATACTCATGAGTTCTGTCTAGAACTTCCGATTTCTCCTTTAAAAAAGTGCGCCATCCATAGTGTAGTGGCTATGATCGTCTATCATGGTCAGCTAATATCTGCATCTTCCTAGAGTTATCGTCACTATGAACGATATCCAGGGGTTTCTTTGAAGTCATCACAGCAACCACTGGAAACGCCAAGTGCATCCGTTCAATCTCACCAATACCATCTGGATCTCTAAGGCCGATGACATAGTAAGGCGGCGCGTGAAGCGATGCGCAACGCGTTTGTCGATCAGCTTTCATACACGCGTCGAGCAACGCGAAGCATGACACAGTGACGCGCTTTGTGACGCGTATCCGAAGCAAAATTACCGATGCCCACCACCATAATCACAACCATCAGCATAATAAGAACTCTCAAACCACGACCAAACTCACACCTGACTCAACCCCGTCATGACGAATTCACTCAAACAGCACACACCACACACCAGGCGCACAGAATCATGAGACGGTCCTAGCAACCATCAGTTCCCCGTACAGCACTTGTGCATGCACGCGCGTGAAAGCATTCGACGGAATGGTTTGACGCAGCTGCCGACGCTGTGATTCGCGTTCACTCTGACTGGTCAACGCGTCTCACCATGCGTTTTGCACTGGCGCTTACAAAAGCTGCTCGAACGCAAACGCGTCGCACTGCGCTTCGCTTCACGCAACTCTCTACTATGTCACCGCCGTAAGGCCAAGTCTGCGATGCCACCAGCTTTGGCAATTTCTGTTATGTTGACGATTGCTTACCATCAAGCAACGAAAGCCCTCCACTTTGTTCAGCCGAAACAATTCGCTGCGATGTACTGACACATTTATGAGCCAGCTTCGGTCACTGGTATCGGCTTTCTTTTCAGCTCAGGGGCGTAGATTACTTCTGTTAACGTGGTATGTACTTCTTTACAATAGCAGTCGATATATTACAACACACCGTCCCTAACATCACCGGTACGAATCGCTTTTCCATCTGCAGCAGAAATGATCGGACGCACTGTACTGTGTCTAAAAGCAGAATTGATCGTTGACCGGACGTGCCGGAGTCCACAATCCTGGATTTCGATACGTTACCGTGGCTTCAGACCACGCCTTTTTTCTTCATTTCTACGTATTACTTTTGCTCTTTCCTTGTTTGGCTTCTTCTTGAAGTTGTCGTTGTTATTTTGCTCTGCCAAGTATGCTCCGCAATCCTTCTTTC
Organism: Aedes albopictus; assembly: GCF_035046485.1. NCBI lineage: Eukaryota > Metazoa > Arthropoda > Insecta > Diptera > Culicidae > Aedes > Aedes albopictus. Next base: position 11,749 of record NW_026917488.1, read on the forward strand.
GGTAGACTGGCAGATTTCTGATTTCTGCTGTTTACGTCTGCCTCCGATCTACAAAGCCTGTTCGTTTAGATCTCCCTTCTGTTTGGCCTGCTTCTCTGCTTCATCAACATACTTAAATTTCACCAGCTAAAGAGTGAGTTCTCCTTTATTACGAACTTCTAAGGTCATCGACAAGGGGTTGAACACCTTGCCCTTGAAGACAAGGCGTGCGAGCAACTCTTTGAGGTAAAAGAATGTTGAAACGTATTTCTAATTTCGTTTCTGGCGACATTTTAAAACAAATGTCTTGTAAAATGTAGTAAAAATTAGCAGATTCTTACGCGAATGTTCGATAAGAATTAGGTATTACTTTGAGAATTCTTTACAAAACTAGTCCAGTCTAGTCAGTCTACACAGCCATCTCTTGGAAGAATCTTGGAAAATGATAAAATCGACAACTTCTATCATTTCTCTTGTCATTATCGATACTTGTAGCATATCAGAGATGCATTACAAGTATTGAAGCGATCTGGCCTATTGATCAGTATCAATTTTACAATGAAACCATAGAACGGGGATACCTCCCAAGCAACACACATGTTATAATGGAGTTACGACAGCGCAAGTTTTGGTTGTATAGAAGTTTATTTTACGTAATTATAACATTGTGTTGAAATAACGTAAAATAAACTTCTATACAACCAAAACTTGCGCTGTAGTAACTTTTATATAACATGTGTGTTACTTGGGCTCGTACCATCCGCTCCGTATAGTATGTGGTATAGATATGAAGCAAAACACGTTGGGAGTGACGTTGCTAAGAAAGTTATTGACACTCCGTTGAAGCTCTTTTTCCTGGGATGGCTCTGCTCGGCAATCCTTCTTTCAGTGGACTTGCATTCCACAGAAATAACAGGTTTCTGATTTCTGCTGCTTACCTCTGCCTCCGATCTACAAGGCCTGTTCGTTCAGTTCTCCCTTCTGTTTGGTCTGCTTCTCTGTTTCATCAACGAGCTTCAACTTCACCAGCTAAGGGGCCATGCACAAATTACGTCACGCTTTTAGGGGGGAGGGGGGGTTTGCATAACGTGACGACCCATACAAAAAAATTTGAGGTCTCATACGAAAAGTGTGACATAGGGGGGAGGGGGGGTTGAAAATAGTCGATTTTTGCGTGACATAATTTGTGTATCACCCCTAAAGAGTGAGTTCTCCTTCATTACTAACTGCTAAGGTCGTCGACAAGGGGTTGAACACCTTGCCCTTGAAGCATGATGCGGGCAACTCTTTGAGGTGGAAGAATTTTCAAACGTATTTCTAATTTCGTTTCTAACGACATTTTTGAACAAATGTCTTGAAAATGTGTGGTCATTTGAAGTGGAAATTAGCAACAAATTATTGAAGATTCTTACGGAAATGTTCGATAGAAAGTTAGGTATTACTTCGGGAAAAGATCGGCATTCCAAGCTAAGAATATTTTTGTGTGGTAGTAAAATCTAATTTTCTTTGTGAAGAAGATATTCCGGAACATGAAGTTTTTCAGGATTTTTCTATACCATTGGTCAGTTCTTGAGAACCATGGTACCGAATGCTTGAGGTGAGAATTTAAAAAAAGTCGCCACTGGGCTGTCGACACTGGAAACTAGATGCTCTAAAGGTCCTTGTCTACACTTTTCGCTGCGGTCTTCGGCAACATTCACCATTGAGGTCTGAAGAATGAAATTTGACTTTGACCCTATGACTTCATCCATGTGTTTATGCTCTACAGCGCGAAGAACCTTTTCCGAAAATTCTCCATAGTAATTCCCATATAAACCTATTTTGCTTTTGGACCACCATTAAATGACCACCGAAATGGCTGAAAATTTGACAGAACTCTAGTTTTGCACCAAGGATTGTAATGAACATATGAAAGCTTTGAATTTTTGACACGTTTAAAGTCTGAACTGCCCTAATCAGAGATGCATTACAAGTATTGAAGCGACCAGTATCAATATTACAATGAAACCATAGAACGGGGATACCTCGTACCATCGTACCTCCGTATAGTATGTGGTATAGATATGCAGCAAAAACGTTGGGAGTTGACGTGTGCGCCGAATATTCGGCGTAAAATCGGCGTGCTTCGGCGTGGGGCTTCTCAAACAATTATGAGCAAAGTAAACTACTTTCTAATGATTGGATTGCAACAAATGGACATCTAGCTATGTGCTGATGCAGAAATTTTCTGGTTTTGATGATGGTAGCCTTTCTGAGAAGGGATACGCCGATCGGCGTGCGATTTTCACGCCGCCGCCGCCGCCGTTTGCCACGCCGACACGCCGATGCTTCCTGTATAGGCTTCAAACAAGATAACCATAAACTTTTTCCACCAGTGCATGGGTATAACCCCCCTTTACCTATCCCCGTTTAAAAAATATAGTATTTTTGATTCTTGTTGGCTTGGGGAGCCGCACGCCGATTCACGCCGATTTCTCACACGCACGCACAGGAGTGACGTTGCTAAGAAAGTTATTGACACTCCGTTGGAGATCCTTTTCCTAGGATAGGACATGGGAATTTACTTCGAAAATTCTTAAAAAAAACTGTTGAAAATTATTTCACGACAAGCGTCAGATATTTCATCAATAAAATTTTTCTTGTTCCGTTGAAACTTACCCATGCAATTAGTTGAAAAAAAAAATGCATGACAACATGAAGATCTATTTGACCTCACACGTTATTTTGAGAATTGAACCACTGCCTTAACCAAAATGTTCTTTGATTCTGATCAAAATTAGAAACCGGGATAAAAACTTTCACTACAAATTGTATGAGATATTTATTAGACAACGAGCTCAGATTTTTTTATCTTTATTTATGAGTAATACAGAATTAGACCCTATGAAGTGTTAGTACCTGAGACGAGACTCGCGAAGAGGAAAAAAGTAACGTCAAATGTAGCTCAAATGCAGCTGTAACAAAATGTCAGTTGTAGCCCGTTGGTTTTGGGATTTAAAACGCAGAAAGTATTGCTATTCGAGATAAATTACGAAGACAAAATTTACTCGAAGCAGCATCAGAACGAGGGTATATAACAAACTAGAGATAAAGAAGACCGTCTCCGCGAGTCTCGTGTCAGGTTAGTACTCTACTTACTACATAAGGTTTTAGCTATAACAGAACAAATCCCAGGGGTCTCCAGTTAGCCTAATGGTTAAGGTTATGGATTGCCAATCCGGAGACGGCGTGATCGATTCCCGTTCCGGTCGGGAAAATTTTCTCGACTCCCTGGGCATAGTGTATCATTGTACTTGCCTCACAATATACAAATTCATGCAATGGCAGGCAAAGAAAGCCCTTCAATTAATAACTGTGGAAGTGCTCAAAGAACACTAAGTTGAAGCGAGCAGGTCAAGTCCCAGTGGGGACGTAGAGCCATAAAGAAGAAGAAGAAGAAGAAGAAGAGCAAATCCCTGGCAGGGTAGCATGTAACAAAGCGAGTCCCCTGAGAGGGTAGCTGTAATGAAGCGAGTTCCCTGGGAGGGTAAGCGAAAACAATGAGTCTCCTGAGGGGATAGCTGTAGCAAAGGGAGTCTCCTGAGAGGGTAGCTGTAAGAAGTGAATCCCCTGAGAGGATAGCTGTAACAAAACGAGTCCTCTGGGAGGGTTAGCGAGAACAGTGAGTCTCCTGAGAGGGGAACTGTAACAAAACGGGTCCCCTGAGGGGGTAAGCAAAAACAGTGAGTCCCCTGAAAGAGTAAGTAAAACAGTGAGTTCTCTGAGAGGGAAACTGTAACAAAGTGAGTCTCCTGAGAGAGTAGCTGTAAGAAGTGAGTCTCCTGAGAGGGGAGCTGTAACAAAGCGAGTCTCCTGGGAGGGTAAGCGTAAAGCGAGTCCTCTCAGAGACAAACTGTAAAAAAGCGAGTCTCCTGAGAAGGCAGCTGTAAGAAGTGAGTCTCCTGAGGGTAGTTGTAACAAAACGAGAGGATAAGCAAAAACAGTGAGTTCTTTGAGAGGGAAACTGTAACAAAGCAAGACTCCTGAGAGGAAAGTTGTAAGCAGTGAGTGCCCTGAGAGGATAGCTGTAACAAAGCGAGTCTCCTGAGAGGGCAGCTGTAAGAAATGAGTCTTCTGAGGGTAGTTGTAACAAAACGAGTCCCCTGGGAGGGTAAGCGAGAACAGTGATTTCCCTGAGAGGATAGCTGTAACAAAGTGAGTCCCTTGAGAGGGCAAGCGAAAACAGTGAGCCCCCTAAGAGGGTAGCTTTAACAAAGCGAGTCCCCTGGGAGGGTAAGCGTAAAGCAATTCCTCTGAAAGACAAACTGTAACAGAGCGAGTCCCATGAGAGGGTAAAGGAAAACATTGAACCTGAGATATCTCCTGTGTGTACTTTGATGTACTGAGTCTGAAAAACTCAATTCAAAGCAGTATTTTAAGAACACAGTTTAACGAGATTTTCAGGCTGGGGCTAGTTAATCTTTGGAACGCACTTCCCTGCCGAAGGAAGAATTCACACTTTGGAGAATGTGGGATTCAATCCCATGTCCTCGGCGTGATAGTCATAGGCTTTAACCATCACACCAGGTCAGTTGCACTTTTTTAAGAATGTCTCCGATTTGTTTTAAGACTTCCTATACGAATTTCGTCAAAACTTTAACTGTAGGTTCTGTCAAATATTATCCTACGAACTTTCTCAAAGCATTCAACTAAAAATTCACGAATTCTCTCTATGTCTTCTGATGAACATTTCTCATGGAAATAACTTCAACCGTGAATGATACTTTAGAATGCGTTTCTTAAAAAAAAACTTCAAAACTTTCCCAGTAATGTTTGTAATTGATAGCGAATTCCGACAACGCTTACAGATTTCAACAGATAATGTATAAAAAGTTCTTCAAATATTAGTTAACCCATTACGGAATCGATTTCAACAGCCTTCATTAATTTCCTGAATGTTCCTTCCCGTTAAACGGACACACATAACATGCTAGATATATCTCTAGGATTTCATAAAGTCCTGAAACAATTCCAATAGAGATTACATACAATTCTGTTCCTATAAATTGTTCTAGGAAGACAAACCGGACGGGTGTTCATTCTTGGTTTACTGGTCAATACATCCAGGAAGTTCTTCAAGACTTCACATAGGAGTTGTTTCAAAAATTTAATTTACCATTTCACTGCAAATTCTGTCAAATTTAATGCTGAAATGACCAGATATTCGTCCAAAAATTGACCAATAAGAAGTTTTTTTCTGATTTCTAGCAGAATTCCCTGAAATTTGTTGGTTTTCGATGTAGTAGAGAGAAGTCAGCTAAGTTTCTGGAAACACCGATCCGAACAATTATTGACAACATCAGAAAACCTGACCCACCTAACCCCAGTGTACCCTAGCACCCAACACCATAACCGATACACAGCTCGCCGAATCGACTTGGGTATACTGGTACTGGTGCAACGCAGTCAGTAACAGCAGACCACTTCGCACCCGGTCCAATCGGTTTTCGCCTGCTGATGTGTGGTGTGTATTTTTCGTTAGAAGAGAAACCTAATCATATCGCTTTATCGGACCGTACGTACTTCGTAGGATGCGAGCGGCGGCGAGCGAGGTGGAGGTGATGCGGAAAAGCAACAAACAGCTGCGAGTGAGTGAGTGACGGCGGAAGTTGAGGTCGCCGTGGTTTTAAACTCGAAGCACTCAATTGATTGGGGAGGAGTCGGAGCAGAGAAGATGGCAGCAGCAGCAACAGCTTAACAGTGAAATGAAGCGAACTACAGCAACAACAACAGCAGCAAGCCGCAATTCGGAAGCCGATTATTACGCGGCGGCGGAGGTCGCCGCAGTAGAAATCATAGACCGTGCTGTGAGATTTGGAACGATCAATCGAAGGCGATTGGGAACTGTGCGCTTATCTCTGCTACTCACATAGCTGCTGACCGATGGTCTTTCGAATGAAGTGATTTGAGGGTTTCAAAGGTTGAGTTTTTGTCAAAGATCGTATCGGATTGTAACGGGATTGATGGAACCATTTCTACTAAACTTTGGAAAGCGAAGACTTGATGATCACCTATCACATTTCTTGAAAGGTTTTCAAGGGATATAGGGGAATAGAATTTATGAAAACCTTTGGATTATTTGTGGTGGATCTTTAATACAAACTTTATCAATAAGGTGTACTATCGTCAACTATGTAACCATAGGACATTAAATCCATAAGCATTGCGTTGCATGGTAACGGAATAATTTGTAGATTGCATACTGAAAGCTGTCATGTTATCAACTTTAAAACTCTTATTCCAATTGCTTATAGTAAGCTATGGGATAAAATAGCCATCCAATCGAAAATCACAATAGAAAAGACATAAAAACTTCCAATTCCGGCCACTCCCAGCTTCTCCATTACAAAGAAAGGGCTAGAGAACTTAAAATCCAGAAGTTCCACTTTCGCTTGAAATCAGTACAAGTTTGTAATGATTATCATTAAACAACTTGGGCCTCCAGTTAGTCTTGTAGTTTGGGCTTCGGATCACCAATCCGGAGACGGCGGGTTCGGGTCGAGAACTTTTTTTTCCCTGTCCATAGTGTATCATTGTCCTTGCCTCACAATATACAAATTCATGCAATGGCAGGCAAAAAGCCCTTCAATTAATAACTGTGGAAGTGCTCAAAGAACACTAAGTTGAAGATAATGCAGGCCAAATTCACGTGGAAATGTAGAGCCACAAAGAAAAAGAAGAAATCAATGTTTACCGATTGACTCCGAACTGCAATCTTTGCATCTGCCGTCATTGCAGGTAAATTTCATCGAGAGCTACACTGAATGTTTGCATCCCCTCCCTATACATCGTCAATTAATTCGAGACCCAAGTACCAAAAAGGAGACGAAATCCGTGCTTTCCTTCGAATTTCGGCCTCGAATCACCATTCTTCGTCCCTTCCTCACACAGTACCTAGTAAATTGCAACGTTTCTCCAGTCAAGGATAAGGACTTCCACCGAAGAACATTCAATTACCGAAAAAGCATCGAATCGTCTCTAGTCGTCCTAGCATTCCGCTATTGTTGTTCCACCAACCGAAGAATCAACCAAAAAGCGAGGGAAACGGTTCCGTCCCGCGTGTGCATAAAGATTATCAGATTCTCTAGCTTTAACTAGAAGCTCTAGAAGACAAACGCAAACACCCCGATTCTGACAATGACACCTCGCCTCGCGCTCGCAGTCAGTTCAGTACCTATAGGTACGCTTTTGTTGAGGGGGTTTCGTTTCGTTCAATAACCTTCCCAGAAAACGGAGTCTAGCTTTCCTGGTGGCACTGTCCACCAGGATATAGAGGGGTGATAGCAAGCAAAAAAAAACTAGATGGTTTGATTCGAAGTGGAACCAAACTCTCAAAAGCAGGGATTCTCAATTCGTGTGCATCGCTACTTCTTTAGAAGACTAAGACAGACTTGGTGGACTAGTGGCTACCGTTTCTGATTCGTATGCAGAAGGTCCTGGGTTCAATCTATGGTCCGTCCCTTCAATGCCGGCTGTTTGGGACCGTGCGAAGTTGATCATCAACTTCTTTTTCCCGAACAGCCTAGCGTCGGTAGCGGTTGGTTCAAGTGACGAAGAATAGCACTACGGACCGTCAGTTCCAATGGTAAGAATCCACTAGTAAAGTGACCCCTATAATTCATGGTGTTATGCGGCTATATGCTTGCGACCGTGCCTAAGAATGAATGGTATTTTGCCCTTACTGCGCTAACCAAAGCAATGGTGCAGTGGACCTTGTGTTTCTCCGAGACCATCAACTGCCAAAGCTTTAGTCTCAAACTAGAGACTTGATAAGGTTAAATATTCACCTATATGAATTCGCATTACACAATTAGTGTATTCTGTGTTTCCTCGCCGTTGGCGTTTTCAAATCGATACCAATCTGGTTTTATAGCTGCTGTTCTTTGTTGTGCTGTGATTGTAAAAAGTTTAGTCCTGCCTTTTTTGGGTAGTGGCTACGGTTAGAATAGCTCAGATCAATGTTCGGCATAAAAGAACAACAACGACCAATCTTTGCAGACTTATGCAAAATGGTACAGCCCAAATGGCCTTAGTGCGCTGCCATAATGATGCGTTTGCGGACGCGTTGCGATCAAAGGAATTCCTACCTTTGACGTTTCGTGCCCTTGTTGCTTACGATTCGGACTTGCCGAATTTTGCCAGCTTTTCGTGGGTGGTTTGATTAAACTCAAAATGTGGGGTGCGCATGTGTGGGAATGCTGTGCTGATTTATGACATGATGACGGCACGGTGGCACCCCTCCAGTAGGTTTTTCTGGGATTCCACAGGAATTCCATCCGCGATTTCTCGAAGAAATCCTTCGCGGTTTCTACACAAAAGTGTTCCAGAACTCCTCTAGGAGTTTCATGTGGGATTACCAGGGTGCTCTGTATTCTTGCAGACTTCTTCGAGAACTACTTCTGGGATTGCTTCAAGAACTTCTTCAGGGATTTTTACGGTAATTCCAACGGGAACTTCTTCCGGAATTTCTCCACAAAAAAACTCTTTCGGGATTCCTCCAAGAACTACTTCCAGAATTCTTTCGGAAGCTCCATCAGTGATTCCTCCAGGATTTTTTTTTCTGGGCTTCTGCCAGGAATTGCTTTTGGAGTTTCTTCAGGAACTCCTCCGTGGATTGCTTCGGGAACCCTTTCCGGGAATCCTTTAGGAATTCTTTCTGGGATTCCTGTAGGAAAATATTCTGGGAAATTCTTCTGGAATTCAGAAACTGCTTCCAGGATTTCTTCAGGAACTCTTTCCAGGATCTAGGAACTCTGTTTTGGATTCTTTCAAGCTTCGTTTGGAATTTCTCTGGAAGTTCATTCTGAAATTCTTTCAAATGTTTCTAATGGAAATCCTCCTGAAGTTGATTAGGGAGTATTTTGAGAAGTTCCTTCTGCAGTGTTTGTTTGTGGATTTCCTCATGAAGTTCCTACAGGATTTCTTTGAAAAACATACTCCAGCAAGTTCCTGCTGGTGTTCATCAGAAGCTATTAGGAGAATCTCTGATGGAATTCCCGGAGGATTCCCGAAACTCCATGAGAAATCCCTTGAAGTCCCAGAAGGAATTTCAGAAAAAAAAACCTGGAAGATGAAACCTGTTAGGGATCTCAGAAGGAACTCCTGGAAGGACCGCAGAGTTAACCTCAGAAGTAATCCCAAAAGGAATCTCAAATATAGTTCCCTGAGGAATCACAGAAGGACATCCTATAGGTATCCTAGAAAAAAAAATGTAGAGAAACCGCGGAATGAATTCTTGGAAGAATCTCAGGAAAAACCCTAGAGTGATCTCGGAATAAATTTCTAGAGAAATTTCAGAAGGAATTATCGGAAGGAATCCAGGAACTCTTGAAATACTTTCGCCAGCACCTCCTACAACAGTCTCAGAAAGTATTCCTCAAGCAAACAAGGAAATAATCTTGGGAATACTTCCTGGAGGAATCCTGGCAAGAGCTCTTAAAGGAATTCCAGAAGCAACATCTTAAGGAATCTCAAAAGAAATTGCAGGCAGAACCCCAGAGGGAACTTTTGAAGAAATCCTAAATAAATCCCCAGAAGAATAAAATCAAGAACTCCCTAGGAATCCTACAAGAGAGTCCTGGAGGAGTCCTGTAACAAATCTGTGAGGAAATCGCGAAAGATTCGTGGAATTCCGAAAAACCTCCTGAGATTCAGAAAACCTCCTGGAGGGGTGCCATCGTGCCGTCATCATGTCATATATCAACACACCTATCCACGCACGCGCACCCCACTTTTAAAATCAAATCAAACCCCTATGGAAAGCTGGCGAAAGTTCGAATCGTAAACAACAAGGCCACGAAATGTCGAAGACTTAGAAGAAATTATCATAGCAATCGCCGTATGCCCTGCCCTATTCTGCTTTACGGGTATCGCACACGCGCACGCTTCGCTTGACGCGTGACTATGGCAGCGCCCTTAGTCTAAGAACCCTACTTTCGTAAGGAGAATTTCTATCTAGGTAACCTTGTGAACCGTGTGTTTGCTACTTTAACCACTTCAGGACGACTTTTTTCACCAACCTCACCGCTGTAGAACGCATCAGTGAGGTGCAAATGACCCAACCGTCCTGAAAGGGTTAAGTAAAAATGAAATGACAAACTCACGTGTCATACCTCGAGTATGTGTGCTTGTCAACAACGCAATCGTGGCTATACTCATCACTGAACTAACCACTAAAGATGTATGTGCTAGCACAATTGGAAACCTCAACTGGAAACAGTGGCGATTCCCTAACCTCAAATCTACCTGTTCAACGAACGTAAATTCTCGAATTTTCCTATCAAATTGGGTTGTAACTTGTATAAAATGATGAAAATAGTTGTTTTTGTTCCTTTTAATATGATGTTGATCATGAATTCTCGGCAAATGCAAGTTTTAGGTTCGTTGAACAGGTAAAAAGTGAGGTTAGGAGACTCCACTACGTCTATTGTTCGGTTTATTTACCGCATGATGAACCATCCCCTGCAGAAGCTTTCAAACAAGTCATCGTATTCTGCACTTCGAAAGGCCTTCCGCTAATTGTTGGTAGTAACGCCAATGCTCACCATATCATCTGGGGCAGCTCAGACACAGACATGGGCAAAACACCAAACCGTGCCGCACCGGTGGCGTGTTTGCCCGTAAACACACCACCGTGTGTGTTCATATCACCACCTTCGTTCAGTTTCTACTGATGAACACGCAGTGCGACTGGCGAAACACTCGTGTCGGTGTTATAACTCGAGCCTCAGTTTCGGCTCCGTGTTTCAGTTTTGGTTGGGCACGGAGGCCGAGTGTTTCCGATTGTATGAAACACCAAAGCAGTGAGCTCGGCCACAGTGCATGGTAGCTTGGCTGCATCAGAGCCACTGAGTCAGAAGCGACGAGAAAGACACAAATGGAGCCGCCAAGTACTTCACTCTCGTCGTCGACCAACAGCATTTGCAACTGGTGCTGGGGAATGAACGGCACCGAGCGCTTGAACTCGCACGAGTGTTTTACTAATCGGAAACACTCGGGCTCCGTGTTACCCGAAGCGTCAAACACCGTGCCCAGTGCCTGAGCACCGCCACCGGCACCGGTGTTGAGCCAGACACGGTGCGTGTTCGTTCTGAAACACGGAGAGCTAGGTGGTGGCTTGGCAACCACGGTGGTGTGTTTGAGCATCGACTCCTCGTGCAGTGCAGTGTTTGGACATGTCTGCTCAGACATCAATTTGAGATGCTCCAGTTTGATGGAATACTTAAGTAGTACAAATCTTGGATTACTCAACATAGGCAACCGCACAACCTTCATGGTGTCTGCTAGAGAGGAAGTGTTAGACATAACGCTTTGCTCTAGCAGAATTAGCCACGAGCTGACCAATTGGCATGTGTCAGATGAAGAATTTTTATCTGACCATCGCTACATCTTGTTTGAACATGTGAATGTTACTGCGCAAACTTTGCGTTTCAGGAACCCCCGGTCAACCAACTGGGATCTCTTTACTGATTTGGTTGCAGCCAAATTTCATGGATACTCACCATCCATTGACACTGCAAGTGATTTAGATGATATCGTTGATACTACAACGGCCTTCATCATGGAAGCTTTTGAAGAAGCTTGCCCTCTGCGGTCTGTGAAGACCACAAGAGGAACCCCTTGGTGTAACTCTGATCTGGCCAAGCTCAGTTAACAATGAAGAAAGAGTTGGAGCTGACGACATTCGTCTGGATCGAAGGCTTTCAGGTCGGCTCGTAAAGCCCGATCTACCAGAAAGCTCTTCAATCTGCTGAACGATCCGGCTGGAAAAACCTTTGTACAAATGTTTCCAGTCTGAGTGAAGCCAGTCGGTTGAACAAAATCCTTGCAAAATCTAAGAATTTTCAAGTGAACGAACTTCGTTTGCCAAATGGTGATTTGGAATGTTTATTCAGTACACACTTCCCCGGATGTGTGGATATTACAACTTCGGATGAACCTGATGTCTTTTCTTGTAGTTATGATTCTTTAGCTTCGGCTCGGAGTATTATAGTTTTAGAATCGATTGAATGGGCACTTAATAGCTTTGCTCCTTTCAATTCTCCTGGGGCAGATGGGATTTATCCTATTTTGCTTCAGAAGGGATTTGATCATTTTAAACATGTTTTGAAACAACTACTTTTTTGCAGGGTATATTGCCAAATCCTGGCGGGATATTACCGTGAAGTTTATTTCGAAAGTGAGTCGTGCGTCGTATGAAGAAGCAAAGAGCTTCAGACCTATCTGTTTGACCTATTTTCTTCTGAAATGCTTAGAACACATTGTCGATCATCACATCCGTGATGATCACATCCGTGATGATCACATCCGTGATGATCACATCCGTGATGATCACATCTGGCCAATGTGCCTCTTCATGTGAACCGACATGCTTACCAATCAGGAAAGTCCACTGTGACTCTTTTACACAAAGTTGTTTACGATATCGAGAAGGCATTCGCTCAAAAACAATCCTGCTTGGGTGTTTTCTTAGATATCGAGGGTGCCTTTGACAACGTGCCTTTCGATGGCATATTGGAAGCCGCACGGGGTCATGGAATATCTCCAATGATTTCCAAATGGATTCACCAAATGCTCAAAAACCGACATCTCTTCGCGACATTGCCTCAAGCGGCGATTAGGAAATTGAGTGTTTGTGGATGCCCCAGAGGGGGAGTCTTATCACCACTTATGTGGAATTTCGTAGCAGATACGCTATTGAGCAGCTCAATAATAGCGGTTTTCCTACTTTTCCGGTTTTGCCTACGACCTACCTAGCATGGTTAGTTGGAATGTGCATCAGTACCCTTTTCGACCTGATGCAAAGCGCTCTTCAGGTAGTTGAAGGGTGGTGTTGCCAATATGACCTTTCGGTAAATTCGAGTAGAACCTATATTGTTCTTTTGAAGGAAACCAACGTTTGCGTCTCTTAGGTCCTGAAATCAATGAACAGATAAAGTACGTTGAATTTATGCTAGATTTCAAGCTTTCCTGGCCACCTCACATTTAGTTCAGAATCAAGAAAATATGGCCTTCGGGCAATGCCGGCAATCCTTTGGTAAAACTTGGGGTCTAAAACTCAAGTGTATAAAATGGATTTACACAACTGTTGTTTGACTAATATTGGCCTATGGATGTATTGTGTGGTAGCAAAAGGGCGAAGTGAGAACGATTCAATCCAAATTAGGCCATCTCCAAAGAATGTGCTTAATGGCGATGTCTGGAGCGTTCTCTTCCACGGGCGAGCTCAAAATTC
>NW_026917489.1:0-25000 GCF_035046485.1 Aedes albopictus
TTTAAGCAAAGTCGCTCACTTCATACAACTCATTCTCCGTAACCAATGCTCCGATTGAGCTGAATTTTTTACTGTAGCTCGCCTATATGTGACATACCAAATGAACGTTGAGAAAGAATTTTTAAAATGTTTTTTTCTCATTGAAAAAAAATACATTTCTTCATATTTTTTTTGGAAATTTTGCTAAAATTTGAGAAGATCGTCCCTTAAACTCGCCAATATCTTGAATTTCGTCAATCTGGCGCAAAACCTGCATTCAGATGATCGAAAGGTATTATATTCAGCTTTCATTTTACGGAAAAGATTTAAAATTGGTTGAACAAAACGCAAGATATTTGAATTTAAGTAAATTTCATATTTTTAAAAATTGTAAAACTTAATATTGATCTAAAACTCAAAAACTGCTCTACTTTAAATTTTTTGAATCGTGGTTTCGAAATCAGCACTAGACTGTGGTTGAAAATTTTTGGTCGTTGACAGAAGTTCACGACTTTCGTTTTATTTTGTAAACTTGTGTAACCTGCGCCACCGAGACTCTTCTGTGACAAGTGTGTTGCTTGGGCTTTTGAAAAATGTCTTTATGGTAGGTCCGAGATAAGGGATATATTCGAGATTTGTTTTGTCTTTATTATAGAGACTTTCAGCCTGGCACTGGTTTGTTTCTCGATATTCGAAATGATTTTTTAACACTAAGTCTTTTCAGTAACTCGAGGTTAGCAAGATCTCCGATAGATGACATGGACATTTATACCATGAATTTGTTTTCGAAATTTATTAGATACTAGCTGTCCCGGCAAACTTTGTCTTGCCCGGTTGAGGTGGTTTGACAACTGTTGAGCTCAAAATAGCACCGCACTCTAGATTGATTTCATTTCGGTCGTGTTGATTTTCTTCCCAGCTCATGGAAAATCAGTTCTTTATCAATTTTGTTACTTTTCTAGCTGATATTCATAACTTTTTGTACATATAAACACAGCCACCACGAATACGAACCGAACCGTGCGAGAGTCATGCTGATCGGTTCATCCGTTCTTGAGTTTTGTTGCCTCAAAGGAACTTCAAACTCATTTTTATATATATAGATTCCGCGGAATTCCGTTTAATTTCGTCAAATTATATTTTAAAATGGCGAAATTTTTAGAATATGACGAAACGAAACGAAATTCAAAATCCTAAATTTCGCCTAGTTGAATTCCGTGGTATTTCGTTTCGAGGTGTATTTGGCGAAACTTTTCGGTATACCGCATACCCTTAGTATTAAGAGCGTGCAATCTCTATACAGCAAATCTACTTTTAAAACAATAGTTAAATATGGGCAACCATAAATTGAACAAAAAGAAATATGTCTGTGTGCTAAATATCTTATGTTATAAGAATAGAAAACCAAAACATTGAAAGGCCAAAAGACAAAAAGTCGGAACAGGCAACAAATATTTAATCTAACATAATATGCTGGGTGAAAATTATTTCTTTTTTTTTTTTTTTCAAAATATGTAGGTAAGACCTTTCGTCCCTACTAATTTTACTTTTCTTCGACCTTTTGCCTTTCTTTTTTTTTTCATTTGTACGATTTGTCTTCTCAGCTTCAGTATTTCAGAAGGGTGTAACTGCTTTTTGATACAGCACCTTCTTCTATGGATGTAGATTGCATGTCACCCCTCTAATGTAAACCATCGAAAGAGGAGCAATCTTTTCGTCTAGAAGTGCCATGTCACAGCTTCGAAAAAAGGTGTTATTTTGGAAAGTTGTTACGCCCTTTTAAATTGCTGAAGCTTAGAAGACAAAACGTAGAAGTGAAAAAAAAATCGGAAGACAATATTGCACGTTTCACCGTCGATTATTGCGTAAAAATGCTCAAAATCGCTAATAGATCGTCGTGTTCGTGTCTTCTACGATCAGTGCAGAAAATAGCTAAGGATTGACCGCACAGAAGACACCGAAACGATTAAATGCAACCGTGCATATCAATTTACATTTTTGCACTACTTTGCAAATGCATTATAGGTCGATAAAAGTAAAATTAGTAGGAACAAAAGGTCTTACCTCAAGTCTTACTTACATATTTAAGAAAAAAGAGAATTTCTATGCAGCATATGATGTTTGATTATTTGCTGCCTGTTCTGACTTTTTGTCTTTAAGCCTTCCAATATTTTTTTTTGTTTTCTGACCTTTTCACTGAAGCCGTTTGGCATACAGACATATTTCTATTTGTTAAATTTGTGGTTGCCCATATTTGACTATTGTTTTAATGCAGATTTGCTGTATAGAGAGATTACGCTCTTAATATGTCGGTGCTAACATTTCAAAAAGGCGAAACTGCTTGCCGAAGCCAAACATTCATTTTTCCGACGCAATGCACAACCACTACTGGACGGAGAAAATGCAATTCTTTCCGATAGTGGTTGTTGGTGTCCTGGGAGAGATGAGATACGGTCTACAGCAATGGGAGAAGATATTGTGTTCAAGATCAGTTACGCCCTTTTGAAATGTTGGTGATGAATTATGCATGTGAATACTATCGCCTTGATTGAGAGTAATATGAACATCTATAGACATGGAATCACAATATAATAGGCTTTTAATTAAATTTGTTACACCGATGAAATGTTTGTTTTCTACAGGCCCTAACAACACCTACCGTATATTGACGTAATGACCAATTTTGATAGAAAATGCACTCCACCGATATTTATATGGAAGCATACTACCAAATTTCAATATTTTTCATGATAATTTTTGTTATTGATGCCTTTGTTGGTTCTGGCAACCATGCCAATAGCTAATAACAGACGCGAATAGTCGGCGGGTAACAAACAATATTATAAGTATGCTGCATCTATTCTCTCGAGACCAAATTGCGTTAATTGAATAGTTTAGTGATGTCTGGACATTAGAAAAGTGTTATCATGGCGTTTTGTTTCTTTTACGACACCATATCATCGAACAAAAATCTTGCTGCTGGCTGTTAGGAGAAACCAAAGACAGCTCACCTCGCCACGCACGTGTATTCTCTTCTGTAGTGATCTACTGTGGAAAAATTATCGATCGTTATAACTTCTCACTATTCGTAAACAAGTGCGAATGATGTCAACCAGAAGTCAGAAGCCTGCTGCCAGTCCGGCGGCTACACCTACTGGATATACCCTGGAGAGTGTTACTGCTATGCTCTCGAAACGGTTTGACGAAACGAACCAGAACATCGACTCTTCTAAGGCTGAGCTGAATTCCAAACTTGACAGCATCAAAGATGATCTTCAGAAGCAGATCAGGTCTGTGGAGCAGAATCTTAATGCGTTGAAGGCTACCTGTAATAACGAACATAAGGCGCTGAACAGACGCATTGATCTCGCAACCGAAAGTATTCAACGTTTGGAAAACAGGACGGAACTACTAGCAGCGGGCATTCCGTATCTCACCAATGAGGATTTGCGGAATTATGTTCTGCAAATAGCGGAAACTATAGGCTTCGATAGTGAAAAGGTGTTCCATATTCACTGCAAGCGTTTACGTTCCGGAAACCTTTCGGATGGCAACGAATGCTTCATACTGTTGCAGTTCTCAGTAGCGTGTTTAAGGGATGAGTTCTACTCGAAGTACTTGGCCAAACGGGACTTGAAGCTGAGGCATATAGGAATTTCTTCGGAACGTCGCATTTACATTAACGAGAATTTAACGGTTGGTGCAAGGGCCATAAAGCGAGCAGCGTTGAAGCTGCGGCGTGAAAATAAGCTGGCTGCTGTTTCGACCAAATTTGGTACTGTACAAGTGAAGAAGACTGCAGATGGCCCGTACCAGCCAGTTACATCGCTTGATCAATTAATGCAAATCTAATAGATTATAAACATTTAGTATACTTGTTTATTGTTGTGTTCAGTGAAGATTGTGTAAATTGAAGTATTGTGTAAATTGACTGAAAATTAATATTGTATGTAAAATATGGTGAAAATTATGTGTAAGCAGCCTGTTAGTGTACATTGTTTCCCCCACATTACGTAATGTCATCCTCGAGAAATTCCACACTCTCGCAACATTGTATTCCAAGAGTTGTAATGAACACTATCCTCAAAACCCACAAGTTCAACGTATGTCATGCCAACGTTCAAAGTCTTTGTGCTCGGCGATTTAGTAAGTTTGAAGAAATCAAATTGATGCTGTTAGACTCCAAAGTATCCGTCGCAGTTCTCTCCGAAACATGGCTCACTGCTTCTATACCCGACCGAACTATTTCAATACCTGGTTACCGCCTCGTACGCAACGATCGGACTTACAAGAGGGGTGGTGGTATAGCTATCTACATTCGTGAAGGTATCCATTTTAAGACAGTTTTTTCCACGAACGTGTCTGCTTCCTCGTTGTGCAAAACAGAGTGTTTAGCGTTGGAACTACAAGTAAATGGGAATGTTACACTGATCTGTGCAATGTATAATCCACCGGACAATGAAGTATCGACCTTTTTGCAGTGTGAGCTAGCTACATTGTTATCATCATACGACCACTGTTTGCTCATCGGTGATCTCAACACTGATTGGTTACGTAGCAGCAGACGAAAAGAACGTCTGGATGAACTTTTTACGACCTACTCCATGACTGTATTGGGTACGGAGCCTACTCACTTTTACGATGACGGGTGCTCTCAATTGGACTTGTTAGTCACAAATCGGCCTGATGTAGTTACTACTTTTCATCAAGTTTCTGTCCCTGGGTTATCAAAGCACGACCTCATATTCTGCTCCCTGAACATCGACATCTGTCCAACAACTCCAATTTCTGAGGGTTCCTATTATGACTACGTTAACTTTGACTCGGCGGCGCTACGGGACTGCATGAATGATGTGTCATGGGATGTTTTCTACGGTATTGATAATGTGGACCAGCTCACTGAGTTCTTTAATAATAGTATACTGGCTGTCCATGATTCATGCATTCCAAAACGAACAATAAAACGTCGACGGCACCACAACACCTGGTTCAACGATGACATCCGGAAAGCTATTCTGGAGAGAGACCTGGCGTATAAAGACTGGCGAATTGCATCCACGGACAACAAGACTGAGAAGAAACGTGTGTATACGCAGCTGAGAAATAGAACCAATAGTTTAATCCGTCGTGTAAAATCGGAACATATTAGCAGAAACATTGCTGATGCTAGCGGCTCATCGGCGAATTTGTGGAAGATGGTCAAAAGTCTTGGTGTAGGCAAATCAGTAGATCGCGTAGATTGTCCTTTTGATCCCAACATAGTGAATCGTAATTTTGCCAGCCATTTTACTGTCGATAGTGAAGATAGTTTTATCAACAACGGACAACGCTCTGATGGCAGTTTTAGTTTTCAACCAGTCGAAGCGTATGAAGTTATCAATGCTTTTTGTGAAGTGAAGTCAAACGCAGTGGGTACTGATGAAATTCCTACTAGATTCCTCAAAATAATTCTACCACTTGTTATCGACCATATCGTGCACTTGTACAACAAGATTATCGGACTTTCTACCTTTCCTGAGATTTGGAAATGTGCTAAGATAATCCCTTTAAAAAAGAAGCAGCACATAAATTCCATAGATAATCTGCGTCCCATCAGCTTGCTAGCAGTATTGTCTAAGGTTTTGGAGAAGGTTATGAAGAAACAAATCGCTGCCTACCTTTCTTCGGGAAATCTGTTGAACGATAATCAGGCAGGTTTTCGTCGTGGTCATAGTGTGAAAACTGCTTTGCTTCGAGTGTATGACGATATTGCCGTATTCGTTGACAGAAAAGATAAAGTAGTGCTTCTGTTGATTGATTTCAGCAAAGCGTTTGATACAATATCGCATCGTCGTCTTTTATACAAACTGCGTACACGTTTCTCGTTTGCACCTTCTGCTGTGGAATTGATTAGGTCGTATCTCATCGGTAGAACACAAGTAGTCCACTGCGATGAGATGTCGTCATTTGCTGTTGCTGTAACCTCTGGAGTACCACAAGGCTCGGTCCTGGGACCGTTGCTATTCTCAGTATACATCGACGATCTTCCTGGCGTATTGCGATACTGTCGGATACAAATGTTTGCAGACGATGTACAACTCTACTGTTCTCATCCGAATGCGTTAACTGCAGCGAAACGTCTTAACGAGGATCTTCAACGAGTTGTCAACTGGGCTGCCAAAAACTCACTTCACATTAACCATGAAAAAACCAAAGCGATTCTTTTTGGGTCCAACCAGCACATGGATCCAGCGTTCCCTCCAATTACTATTGAAGGGAAGCAAATCTTATTCACCGATCATGCGAGCAATCTGGGAATTGTCTTCCAAGCAAGCCTGTGCTGGGACAAAGCGGTATCCATCCAGTGCGGAAAGGTGTACGCTGGTCTACGCACCTTACGCGCAACTACATCGGAACTACCTCAGCACATCAAGCTCAAACTGTTTAAGTCCTTATTATTACCACACTTTATCTTCGGAGATGTCATACATCTTGGCATGAGCATGGCGATGGTGTCGAAACTGGAAGTTGTACTGAATGATTGTTGCCGCTACGTATACAACTTAAATCGCTACAATTCTGTTCGGCATCTGCAAAGAAATCTTCTCGGATGCCCTTTCCGCCGTTTCTACGAAATGAGGTCCTGTTTGCAGCTGTGGCGGATTATTCATCGTAATGAGCCTTTGAACCTTGCCCGAAAATTGAGATTGCTTCAAGGACGTCGGTCGCTAAATCTGTTGATTCCATCCCATCGCACTGCATTGTACGGTGAATCTTTCTTTGTGAGAGGTGTGGTTTATTGGAATGCGCAACCTATGGAGCTAAAACGCTTGCGCACCGAAACAATGTACAAAAAGGCTGCACTGGAGTATTTTAATAGTGAATAGTTAAAAAAATAGAATGATTTAATAATGTTTATTGTTTGCTAGAACTTAAGTTGCCGCTATGTAATAACCTTCAATGGCATTAAAAAGACTTTGTCTTACGTCATGTTTGAATAAATAAACTAAACTAAACTAAACTAAACTAATTCATGATTCTGTTATGAAATGTGGGGTTATTCAATAGAAAACACGATTTTTAGAGGTTAGGCCCTTTAAAAGGGCGTAATTCAAAATTTCGCCCAACGATGATTTTAAAAATTTGTTCAGAGGTGTAGAATAGATAAATAAACAGAATGGCGTTTCAGGTTTTGATGGTATATTTTATTTTATAATAACGGTAAATGGAGCACCGTGACCACATTATATGGATATTTCACTAAACTGGAAATCATTGAAAATTGATGCAATCTCACCCCTTAGAGTGGGTGAGAATGAATCAAAGTATTCGAAGCCACTTATCTAAGAAGCTAAGCTAATTGTATTGATCACAGCTAGTTAACCTACTTGAAATAAAATGTAATCATGGCGAATAAAATCTAAGGTGATTCTTAAAGTTGATTTATCCACCTATAAGGGCAAATACAACCGAAAAAGTGTTGAAGTTTTACAAAATAACTTATGTATGTTGTATTGCCATTTTAAGCCACCAATAATGGACCGAGATTAAAGGTTCATCCTCCGTGACGATGTAGGAGGGGTCAATTTCAACGAGGGGGGGAGGGGGAATGGAGAGATTATTTGAATAAAACATTATATTTCTGTATGCATAAGAAATGTTGAATCAAACCCGTCTTTATTAAATCATACGTAAACTACGATTTATTCCCTATATAGGACAGATCGGTGAAGTACTTGATTTGTAGTACAGTCAGGTTTTTTTTACGCGACATACATCTATCTAGATGTATGTCGCTCGCTGTTGTCTGTAGTGTGCAGTGCAAGTTGTCCCAAAAAGATCAAGAAAAATTTATGTGTTTTATGTTAAATGGCATTACAAGAAGCTCAAACTCTCAAACTGCATTCAAAAACCGAATAACGAGAGACGGTTGACTGCTTATCCCTTGAAAAAGGTCCAATACACGAGACCGAAGCGTCGGGCTATGCTAAACTAGTCGTTTCAATGCTCTTAGACTGAGAAAGCCACAACAGTTCAACTAATGAAAATTCGATCTAGTCAAACAATATATTTGAGCATTGGTTTCTTTTTGGACAAATATTTGGCCCCTTGTACTAACAGCTTTATGCTTGTATTAACCTAAGAAAAGTGATCTTACACCCGACGGAGAAACCAAAGAGAATGAAATACCAAATTACCTTGCCACTACCTTCCAAGCTTCATCGTCAAGATTTTCGCAAAATATTTGGACATTGCACTGACGGTCCAAGATACACCAATACGTGTTACCAAATTTGTCTCTGCCAATTGGCTCAGAACGTAGCTGCTCTGCCTCAATACCGTTGATGTGACTTTTGAATTTAACGTTGCGGTCAAACTGTGCCTCCAACAGAGCCTAGAATAAAAAAAATGTTTTATGAGTCTTGTAAATCTTATGAATCATTTCATGAATGTTACATACCTTTAGAACACGTAGTTTGACAGCAATGCTTGAATTTTTGTATCCAAATCGCTCGAGTTCCCATGCATCTTGATTCGAATATGAGTATGCAAATTTGGCCAATGCGTTTTCCCATCTATTCGTTGGAACCGATTTTTTTATTTTTCTTAGTAATTTAATATGTATTTCTTCCAGAGGGGATGCAACTGAAAAAAAAAACTTAGATTAATCCACCTAAAGGTGACAGTGTACTGTAAACTGTATAAGCAAGAATTCTTTCAAAGTCATAATCGAATTGGGAAACTTATTGAAGGCACTTATGTATGTTTAACATATGGGCAGAGCTGAAAATATCAGCCTTTCATAATTCCGGCGAAGCACTCAACACAGCTTGTGCAACACCACCGGCTGTCTCTAATATAGTCTGAGTCTATTTTCTTGCTAACCATTCATCAGGATATCAAAAAACTTGTGGCCACAACTGGTCAGGTTACTGAAAAAAAAAACGATTTGATGTACCGCAAGCATAGGTTTGGGTCATTTTAACATTTGAACAATTTCTGCGGGACACCCGGAACCGGTTGTGCAACACTATCGGTAGTCTCCAATGTGATCTGAGGCTTTTTTTTTTAATCCGTTCATCAGTTTATCGAAAAAGCCGAGATTTGATGTGTCGCATACATGGGTTTGATTTTTTTTCTGCATTTGACCACTTCCGGTGGGACACCCGGAATTGATTCCGGGGCACTATGTATTAGTTTTCCCAAATATTATCTGAGATTGTTAACCGTTAACAGTTCATAAGGTTATTGAAAAAGCCATTTTATGTGTCGTGAATATTGTCTCGCGTTTAGATTCGACCACTTTCGGCGAGACACCCGGAACCGGTTCCGGAACATTACAGTTATCCCAAATATGATCTTAAACTATTTATTGCTGGCCGTAATCAGATTATCTAAAGAGCCGCAATTTAATGAGTTGCATGCACGGGTTTGGATCACTTATATATTTGGACTCTTTCAACGGGAAACCAGGAACCGATTCCGGAACATTACCTGTAGTTTTTAGTGTAGTCTGAGCCTATTTTCTTGCCAACCGTACATAATGTTATCGAACAGTCCACGATTTGATGTGTCGCATGCATCAACCTCCTGAAACGGCTGTCATCCACATACAACTGGAGTGAAGCCAAAAATTTGGTGCTGGACGTGGAGCTGATTTGAATGGGCGATTGCATTCAGCTGAAAACGCAGTCATTTATTCCGCTGGATAAGGCACGACATTTACATTTTATGGACTTCAGCGTTGTTTTAAATGGGCTAAATGTATTTTTATACTTGTGCACCTTGTAAATTTAGCAAGAAACACTAAATGAAATGAACAATACGTGTGGAAATGATCGTTTCTCGATCACGAATTTATCTTCGTACAGCAAAGCTGTTTTGAGTGAGCTAATTGTATTTTGATACGTGTGCGCCTTGTCATTTTAATAAGGAACACTATACGCATTGAACAATACATGAAAATGATCGTTTCTCGATCACGAATTTATCTTCTTACGACAAAGTTCACTTCCGCACGTAGCAGATTGATCAGCAGACTGAAATTTCGCAAACAAACCTGTGGCGCCACATTAAAGGTGGTGACTTCAAGAACTAACGCTTTCTTCAGGGGGTTGGCATGTATGAGTTTTGTTCACTTTTATATTTGGCCACTTCCGGCGAGATATCCGGAACCGGTTTCGGAACACAACTGGTTCAGATATGGTCTGATACTATTTTCCTGCTTACCAAACTGCTTACCGTTTATCAGGTATTTAAAAAAGCCATGATTTGATATGTCGCATACAAAGGTTTGTTTAACTTTCATATTTGGACACTTCATCCGGGACACCCGGAACCAGCTCCGGAACACTACCGGTTCAGATATGGTTTGAGACTATTTTCCTCAGGCTATAGAAAAAGCTGAGATTTCTATGTGTTTGGTTCGCTTTTAAATTTGACCATTTCCGGCGGGACACCCGGAACCGGTTCCGGAACACTACCGGTTCAGATATAGCCTGATACTATTTTCCCGCTTACTGTTAACCAGATTATCGAACATACCGTTGATCGATGGGTCGTATTAGTTTGTTGCATTTTCATGTCTGACCCCTTCCCCCCGGAACACCTAAATGGCTATAACTCTGAAACGGCTGGACCAATCTGATCCATTTTCAATAGGAAACAATGGGACAAAATTCCCCGTCGAATTTTTACTTTCTAAAACTGAGACGAACCAGTCAATAACTGTGCTGAAAATCATTTTAATAAAGATAATAATTGACTTTTGGAATTTCCGGATCTCAATCTAAAAAATTGCGTTGTTTCCCCTGACAATTCTTACTTTGAAAAATCATTGGTTTGATTGTTTCCTATTGCTGTAGTAATCATGTTTATATACAAATTCAAAATTTCAAATAAGATGTAAAACTTCTGCAAGTAGAAGTGTTACGGGGAGGAGTGTTGCGTATGAAAACGCATCTGATTTTTTTACCTTGAAAGATTAATTATATTTAAACTTTAGCACTCCTAGTGTAACAATTGGTCTCTATATAGCAAAAAGTAAAGTTGTTCAATCAGAAGTGAAGATGAGTAGCTACAGCGAGGAGGTCATAGAATGGACTAAAGCACCGAATTTGTAAGAATACAGGGTGTTTGGTTCCGCGTTTTGGATATTTTCAGGGCTGATAGGTCTTGATGAGAGATGAAAAAGTTCCCATGGAACATAGGGTCGGAAATCACTGCTAAGTGAGTAAATCACATTTTAAGCTTTTAATTTTTGGTTATCTTTGAAGTCCTGTATCTACTAAACTATCAATCGTACAAACTTTGTCAGCGCACGAATTGAAAGCTAATAACTTCTACTTTCTTAGTCTCTTGGACGTAAACTTTGTAAAAATAGTTTAAAAGGCCTTAAATTGAAAAATAGTGCAAAATTGGTCGGAAAAATCGACTCTTTTTTGGACATTTTTGATGATTTAAATATAAAAATAAAGCTTTTGTTAAAAAAGTTCTTCTACAAAACATGCACGAACTTGTTCCCTAAAAATGTTTCTTTGACACCAAAACTCTATCTCTTGTAGTTAAGCCAAAAAATGTTTTTGAAAATAACGTTCCAAATTGCATTAACTTCATGCCAAAACAATGGTCATCACCCTATCCGTCGTGCGTTCGTGTGGTGTTGCTCGACGGCATGAGGACGACTACTGCTGCTGGCTTGGCTGCTGGTGATGTCATTGTATACAGAAAACGAGCTCGCTCTTTGTCGCGTCACATCTCCGCCTGTGGAATCATTCGAAGCGGAGTTTGGATTTGCGCATACTAAGTGCGACGTGCAGTTAACTTGTTTTTCGACGGAGCGAAAGGAAAGCACCGACGAAAGTGTATTTACAAGAGCAACCATTTAAATCCTTCGCACTCGTACATGCAAAAACGGCTACGCTCAAAAATGTGTTCGGCCTGCACATTTTTAGTAAACATCCATGCCGCACATGACTGTGTTGGAAACACACATTTTTTTAAAATTGCTCGTACGCTCACATGAGCATGTATTTTGCAATAATTTCGACATGGCAACCTCACTGAGTTTATAAACCACCTTCAAATACCGAAAAATATTGATATTTTGCAAAAATGTGAGCGTACGAGCAATTTAAAAAATGTGTGTTTCCAACACAGTCCCTGTGCGGCATGGGCGCTACTCAAAAATGAGAGCTTTTATTTTAGAGAGTAGCTCTGCTGCGGTGCTGTTCAGATGGGGGGGTCTGTGCGTGCGGCAATTTAGAGCATGCACATATGATGTGCAAGGATAATGATTCTTCTTATTTCTTGCACAACATTCCCACTGCGACAGAGCCTGTTTCTCAGCTCAGTTGTAAAACATACAGCAATAAATTCCTTTGGAACAAATCATGGAGGGTCCTTGGGATATGATACCTTTGGGGAATCTAATCAACAAGCTAGATATTTTAGGAGAAGTTGGGGATTCATAAGGAACATTGGGGATTTTTAGGAGATATTGGGGAAGGTAATGGGAACTTAGGAATCATGGGGGTGCTTGGGATATGATACCTTAAGGAGAAACTTCAGAGAATACAAACATGGCTGCCACAATGGCCGACTTGGTCCCCTACTCACGTTTTCAAGAGCACCAATCTTGAAAATTCGTAAACAAATGCTCTCGATTTGTAAAAGCTGCCTCTTTTTGCAAGTGAGCAAAGCCAGGAAAAACAAGTGCGGTTTAGCTCGATGCTTTGTTCGTCAGATTTGTGCCTCTAAAGTTTGTATGAAAAATTGCAATGGGATTTCTTGATGTTTCACCTTAAGGGAATCTAATCAACAAGTTGGCCATTTAAGGAGAAGTTGGGGATTCTTAAGGGACATTGGGGATTTTTAGGAGATATTGGGGAGGGTAAAGGGAACTTATTTATCATGGGGGTTTTCGGAAATGATACCTTTGGGGAATCTAATCAACAAGTTGGGCATTTTAGGAGAAGTTGGGGATTCTTAAGGAACATTGGGGATTTTTAGGAGATATTGGGGATTTTTAAGATACATTGGGGATTTTTAGAAGATGTTGGGGCGGATAAAGGGAACTTAGGAATCATGGGGGTCCTTGAGAAAATTATACCTTTGGGGAATCTTATCTACAAGTTGGACATTTTTGGAGAAGTTGGGAATTCATTAGGAACATTGGGCATTTTTAGGAGATATTGGGGATTTTAAGGAGATATTGGGGATTTTTAAGAAACATTATGGATTTTTAAGGAACGATGGGGATTTTTAGGAGATATTGGAGCGGGTGAAGGGAACTAAGGAATCATGGGGATCATTGAGTGATACCTTTGGGGAATCTAATCAACAAGTTGGGTATTTCAGGAGAAGTTGGGGATTCTTAAGGAACATTGGGAACTTTTAAGAGATATTGGGGCGGGAAAAGGGAACTTAGGAATCATGAGGGTCCTTGGGAAACGATACCTTTGGGGAATCTAATCAACAAGTTGGATATTTTCGGAGAAGTTGGGGATTCATAAGGAACATTGGGGATTTTTAGGAGATATTGGGGAGGGTAATGGGAACTTAGGAATCATGGGGGTCCTTGGGAAATGATACTTTTGGGGAATCTAATCAACAAGTTGGACATTTTAGGAGAAGTTGGGGATTCTTAAGGAACATTGGGGATTTTTAGGATATATTGGGGAGGGTAAAGGGAACTTAGGAATCATGGGGGTCATTGAGTGAC
The DNA here is from genome assembly GCF_035046485.1 of Aedes albopictus. NCBI lineage: Eukaryota > Metazoa > Arthropoda > Insecta > Diptera > Culicidae > Aedes > Aedes albopictus. Next base: position 13,682 of record NW_026917489.1, read on the forward strand.
ACCTTTGGGGAATCTAATCAACAAGTTGGATAATTCAGGAGAAGTTGGGGATTCTTAAGGAACATTGGGGATTTTTAGGAGATATTGGGGCGGGAAGAGGGAACTTAGGAATCATGGGGGTCCTTGGGAAACGATACCTTTGGGGAATCTAATCAACAGGTTGGATATTTTAAGAGAAGTTGGGGATTCATAAGGAACATTGGGGATTTTTAGGAGATATTGGGGAGGGTAATCGGAACTTAGGAATCATGGGGGTGCTTGGGATATGATACCTTTGAGGAATCTAATCAACAAGTTGGCCATTTAAGGAGAAGTTGGGGATTCTTAAGGGACATTGGGGATATTTAGGAGATATTGGGGAGGGTAAAGGGAACATAGGAATCATGGGGGTCCTTGAGAAATGATACCTTTGGGGAATTTTATCATAAAGTTGGACATTTTAGGAGAAGTTGGGGATTCTAAAGGGACATTGGGGATTTTAAGGCGATATTGGTGAGGTTAAAGGGAACTTAGGAATCATGGGGGTCCTTGGGAAATGATACTTTTGGGGAATCTAATCAACAAGTTGGACATTTTAGAAGAAGTTGGGGATTCTTAAGGGACATTGGGGATTTTTAGGAGATATTGGGGAGGGTAAAGGGAACTTAGGAATCATGGGGGTCCTTGAAAATTATACCTTTGGAAAATCTAATCAACAAGTTGGACATTTTAGGAGAAGTTGGGAATTCTTAAGGGACATTGGGGATTTTTAGGATATATTGGGGAGGGTAAAGGAAACTTAGGAATCATGGGTGTCTTTAGGAAATGATACCTTTGAAGAATCTAATCACCAAAATGAACATTTTAGGAGAAGTTGGGGATTCTTAAGGGACATTGGGGATTTTTAGGAGATATTGGGGATTTTTAAGGAACATTGGGGATTTTTAGAAGATGTTGGGGCGGATAAAGGGAACTTAGGAATCATGGGGGTCCTTCAGAAAATTATACCTTTGGGGAATCTTATCTACAAGTTGGACATTTTAGGAGAAGTTGGGAATTCATTAGGAACATTGGGCATTTTTAGGAGATATTGGGGATTTTTAGGAGATATTGGGGATTTTTAGGAAATATTGGGGATTTTAAAGGAACATTGGGGATTTTTAAAAGACATTGGGGATTTTTAAGGAACGTTGGTGATTTTCAGGAGATATTGGGGATTTTTAAGAAACATTATGGATTTTTAAGGAACGATGGGGATTTTTGGGAGATATTGGGGCGGGAAAAGGGAACTTAGGAATCATGAGGGTCCTTGGGAAACGATACCTTTGGGAATCTAATCATAAAGTTGGACATTTTAGGAGAAGTTTGGGATTCTTAAGAAACATTGGGGATTTTTAGGAGATATTGGGGATTCTTCAGGAACATTGGGGATTTTTAGGAGATATTGGGGCGGGTAAAGGGAACTTAGGAATTATGGGGGTCCTTGGGAAACGATACCTTTGGGGAATCTAATCATAAAGTTGGATATTTTAGGAGAAGTTGGGGATTCTTAAGGGACATTGGGGATTTTTAGGCGATATTGGGGAGGGTAAAAGGAACTTAGGAATCATGGGGGTCCTTGGGAAACGATACCTTTGGGGAATTTAATCATAAAGTTGGATATTTTAGAAGAAGTTGGGGAATCTAAAGGGACATTGGGGATTTTTAGGAGATATTGGGGAGGGTAAAGGGAACTTAGGAATCATAGGGGTCCTTGGGAAATGATCCCAAACATTCCTTTAAAAATTCCTAATATCTCCTTAAGAATCCCCAACTTCTTCTAAAATGTCCAACTTGTTGTATAGATTCCTCAAGGGTATCATTTCCCAAGGACGCAAATTATTCCTAAGTTCCCTATACCCTAACCAATATTTCCTAAAATTCCACAACCTTCCTTTAAAAATTTCCAATACCTCCTAAAAATTCTCAATGTTCCTTAAAAATCCCCAACTTCTCCTAAAACGTCCAACTTATTCGATAGATTTCCCAAAGGCATTTTTCCTCAAGAAGACCTTCATGATTCCTATGTTTCCTGTAACCTCTCCAATATCTCCTAAAAATTATCGATGTTTCTAATAAAATCCGCTATTTCTGCTAAAATGACCAACTTGTTGCTTATGTTCCCCAAAGGTATTATTTCCCATGCAGACCTCCATAATTCTCAAGTTCCCCTTACCCTCCCAATATCTCCTCAAAAGCCCCAAAGTTCCTTAAAAAACCCCTATATCTTCTAAAAAGCCTCAATATTCCTTAAAAAATCCCCAATGTTTCCTCAAAATTTCCAATGTTCCTGAAGAATCCCCAACTTCTCCTAAAATGTCCAACAAAATCTAACGAATCCCGAAGGTATCATTTCCCAAGGACACTCATGATTCATAAGTTCCGATTACCCTCCGATTAGATTCCCCAAAGGTATCATATCCCAAGGACCCCCATGATTCCTAAGTTCCCTTTACCCTCTCCAATATCTTCTAAAAATCCCCAATGTTCCTTAAAAATCACTAAAATAACCAAGAATGTCCAACTTAATGATAAGATTCCCCAAAGGTACCATATCCCAAGGACCCCCAAGTTTCCTAAGTTCCCCTTACCCTCCCCAATATCGCCTAAAAATCCCCAATGCCCCTTAAGAATCCCCAACTTCTCCAACAATGTCCGACTTGTCGATTAGATTCCCCAAAGGTATCATTTCCCAATGACCCCCATGATTCCTGAGTTCCTTTTACCCTCCCCAATATCTCCTAAAAATCCCCAATGTTCCTTAAGAATCCCCAACTTATCCTAAAATATCAAACTTGTTGATTAGATTCCCCAAAGGTATCATATTCCAAGGACCCCTATGATTCCTAAGTTCCCTTTACCCTCCCCAATATCTCCTAAAAATCACCAATGTTCCTTAAAAATCCCCAATATCTCCTAAAATGGCCAACTTGTGGATAAGATTCCCCAAAGGTATCATATCCCAAAGACCCCCATGATTCCTAAGTTCCCTTTACCCGCCCCAATATCTCCTAAAAATCCCCAATGTTCCATAAAAATCCCCAATATCTCCTAAAAATCCCCAATATCTCCTAAAATGTCCAACTTGTTGATTGGATTCTCCAAAGGTATCATTTCCCAAGGACCCCCATGATTCCTAAGTTCCCTTTACCCTCCTCAATATCTTCTAAAAATCCCCAATGTTCCTTAAGAATCCCCAACTTCTCCTAAAATGTCCGACTTGTCGATTAGATTCCCCAAAGGTATCATTTCCCAAGGACCCCCATGTTTCCTAAGTTTCCTTTTTTCGCCCCAATATCTCCTAAAAATCCCCAATGTTCCTTTAAAATCCCCAATGTTCCTTAAAATTCCCCAATATCTACTAAAAATCCCCAATGTTTCTTAAGAATCCCCAATACCTCCTAAAATATCCAACTTGTTGATTAGATTCCCCAAAGGTATCATATCCCAAGGACCACCATGATTCCTAAGTTCCCTTTTCCCGCCCCAATATCACCAAAAAATCCCCAAAGTTCCTTAAAATCCCCAATATCTCCTAAAATGTCCAACTTGTTGATTGAATTTCCCAAAGGTATCATTTCCCAAGGACTCCCATGATTCCTTAGTTCCCTTTACCCTCCCCAATATCTCCTAAAAATCCCCAATGTTCCTTAAAAATCCCCAATACCTCCAAAAATGTCCAACTTGTTGATTGGATTGTTGATTGATCCCCAATATCTTCTAAAAATCCCCAATGTCCCTTAACAATCCCCAACTTCTCCTTAAATGGCCAACTTGTTGATTAGATTCCCCAAAGGTATCATTTCCCAAGGTCCCCCATGATTCCTAAGTTCCCTTTACCCTCCCCAATATCTCCTAAAAATCCCCAATGTTCCTTAAGAATCCCCAACTTCTCCCAAAATATCCAACTTGTTGATTGGATTCCCCAAAGGTATAATTTCTCAAGGACCCCCATGACTCCTATGTTCCCTTTACACTCTCCAATATCTCCTAAAAATCCCCAATGTCCCTTAAGAATCCCCAACTTCTCCTTAAATGGCCAACTTGTTGATTAGATTCCCCAAAGGTATCATATCCCAAGCACCTTCATGATTCCTAAGTTCCCATTACCCTCCCCAATATCTCCTAAAAATCCCCAATGTTCCTTATGAATCCCCAACTTCTCCTAAAATATCCAACTAGTTGATTAGATTCCCCAAAGGTATCATATCCCTAGGACCCCCATGATTCCTTAGTTACCTTTACCCACTCCAATATCTCCTAAAAATCCCCATCGTTCCTTTAAAATCCATAATGTTTCTTAAAAATCCCCAATATCTCCTGAAAATCCCCAACGTTCCTTAAAAATCCCCAATGTCTTCTAAAAATCCCCAATGTCTTCTAAAAATCCCCAATGATCCTTTAAAATCCCCAATATCTCCTAAAAATCCCCAATATCTCCTAAAAATGCCCAATGTTCCTAATGAATTCCCAACTTCTCCTAAAATGTCCAACTTGTAGATAAGATTCCCCAAAGGTATAATTTTCTCAAGGACCCCCATGATTCCTAAGTTCCCTTTATCCGCCCCAACATCTTCTAAAAATTCCAAATGTTCCTGAAAAATCCCCAATATCTCCTAAAAATCCCCAATGTTCCTTAAGAATCCCCAACTTCTCCTAAAATGCCCAATTTGTTGATTAGATTCCCCAAAGGTATCATTTCCGAAAAACCCCCATGATTAATAAGTTTCCTTTAACCTCCCCAATATCTCCTAAAAATCCCCAATGTTCCTTAAGAATCCCAAACTTCTCCTAAAATGTCCAACTTTATGATAACATTCCCCAAAAGTATCATTTCTCAAGGACCCCCATGATTCCTATGTTCCCTTTACCCTCCCCAATATCTCCTAAAAATCCCCAATGTCCCTTAAGAATCCCCAACTTCTCCTAAAATGTCCAACTTGTTGATTAGATTTTCCAAAGGTTTAATTTTCAAGGACCCCCATGATTCCTAAGTTCCCTTTACCCTCCCCAATATCTCCTAAAAATCCCCAATGTTCCTTATGAATCCCCAACTTCTTCTAAAATATCTAACTTGTTGATTAGATTCCCCAAAGGTATCATATCTCAAGGACCCTCCATGATTTGTTCCAAAGGAATTTATTGCTGTATGTTTTACAACTGAGCTGAGAAACAGGCTCTGTCCCAGTGGGAATTTTGTGCAAGAAATAAGAAGAATCATTATCCTTGCACATCATACAAAAAAAAATGAAATGCATCAAATAAGTGCATGCTCTAAATTGCCGCACTCACAGACCCCCCCATCTGAACAGCACCGCAGCAGAGCTACGAGTCTCTACCGATATTATTAAACGATGGGGCGTCAGAACAACAAATACCTCGGAAAGAGTTATTGGATTCGGGAACATGCCTCACCGATTGGACCAGAAAGCCTATATTACCATAAAAGCAAAAACTTCGGATTTTTCCTTCGACTGAGTGTAATCAGTTTCGTACCTTTTAATTCCGTCCTATGTTGCTTATCCTTTGACAGATACGCGTATTTCGACTACCACTTGTAATCTTCCTCAGTGTCAGTTATCCACTGTCACAGTTAGTGAATAACTGACACTGAGGAAGATTACAAGTGGTAGTCGAAATACGCGTATCTGTCAAAGGATAAGCAACATAGGGCGGAATTAAAAGGTACGAAACTGATTACACTCACTCGAAGAGGGTATTCTGCTTATAGGGTTCGAAAAGTCGGTACAAGATTCGGATTATTAAAAAACGATCCCGGTACCCAAGTAACACTACATGTTATATAATAGTTTATATGTCACCATTCGTACCTAGTGTGGTGTATTTTCCTTGAATTATAAACTCATTTTTGAACACTTATAAAGTCAAAACAGCGCAAAACATGGCGACTTATAAAACATCTTACATTTAATATAAGATGTATCCTAATACATTTATAGTACTAAAAAATATAAACAAACTACAAACCATCAGCTCTCTATTTTATTTCAAGATATTTATCGAAAATAAAACTTGGAAAATACACATATAGTGCAGTTACATTTTCCAGTCCGAATAAAATATTTTCTCGGTGATATAACCTGCAGAAAACTTTAATATTACAATCCATTTGCATTGGTTGGAACTGAGTTGTTTGGAAGTCGTATAACTGATAAAAAGCATTTATAATAAAAAATACACTCAATTATGCGTGTAGCATCTAGAATGACGTAAAGCAAAACAAAAACAACAAAACAAATTTTATTTTAACACACAATTTTGGCCTTGTCGACGACTTAAACATGCAACATGGAAATATTGTTGAGCCAATGATAGTATTTTTTTTCGGAAAACTCCCCAGAAAATGGATTTATCTCAATAATAGTAGCGCTTTTTTACATGCGCTTCCAGAATCATGGTGCAACTTCTCATTTTGCTTATTCATTTTTAAGCGCTGATGATTGCAATTAATGATCATAACATTAATCAACCAAAATGGGTTATTTTTGCATCCACTTCTTGAAAAAGCTCGAAAAAACAATATGACAGATATCAAACGATTCTTACAGTGCCGTACAGAAAATGTGAACAAGTATCACCATTTACAATATGGTAGTTTTGAGGCCTGAGATTGATTTCTACTATTGACCAACGTTAGATTAGAGCATTTTTAGCTGTAAAATAGGTTTCTGCGGAATTTTAGATAAATCAACTAAAATAAAAACATTACCTTTTCGCATATTTTTATTAGGTATATAGGGTATGTGTGCCATCAGTAATCTCACGCTCCCATATTCATCCTATTCGAAAACAAGCGATTATAGCACCGATTCCGTTCTTTTTGTTTTCATGGGTGCTCACTTCTAACAAAAAATACAAAAATAAGAAACAAAACAAACAGCGCTTCAATCCTTTGTTTTTCGTAGGATGAAAATGGGAGCCACATGCTTAATAAGGGAACCAATACCCTACATATTTTTGCCATATACTGTAATCCGGATGATTTTTCTTAATTCCATGTCTACAGACTGCGCAGCAATTCAAAAGTATGTTTAAATTACGCTTATAATGCATCCGCAGAACAACCTTACAATATTTTTTGGAGAAAGTTGTACCTGCGATTATAATACGTTTAAATAACATATTTTCAACAAACGTATTGCAGAGATCATACCAAAATGAGCATCTGTCAAAATAAAAAAAAGTAAACATTGAAAGTAAGCAAAAGTACTCTTCGTTGTGTTGAAGCTTCGGGGTGCAAATTCAGTGTTACTGGATGGACAACCGATCCTGATGAGATTAAATAAAAGATTAATCGTTAACTGATTTGCTGGTGGAAGGAAGGCCATAATGGGAGCTGGTTGACGACCGAGATGATTGTGAGCAGCTACTATGCCGCCGTGAAGATATTTTGGCGCGTTGAATCTTCTCCGCCAACATCAACAATCCGACGAGATATGTCACTAAATTCATCACCAACTTGTCCGTATTGATTGTTTCTTTACGACAATCATCTTTTGCGCTCTGAAAAATAGGTACAGTCGACGTGACTAGATTTCGACATAATCTTGCTCATCGGGGATCTTTCTGACCACTGCGGACCAAATTATGAGTTAATACAGCTGCGCAGTAATCTGTGTTTATTATTTCATTTTTGGGCTGCAGTTGTAAACCTTAAGAACATTCAAACCTTGTGTTAAATACATTGTGATATTATATTTGTAAAATAAAACCCCTATTGCTTAAATGGGGTTTGATATTGTGTAGTTGGAATTGACTATAATAGATTCAATAGTCCAGGACTAGAACATATTTGATCATAGCATTTGCGAAGTAGAGTTCTGTTTTTGGGATGTAAACAATGGTGTCTTCGTTGTTGATTTGCATGATGCTCCATTAATGTTATATATTTATAGCATATACGAAGTTTGGACTTGAGCTACTCAAGTGATTTTATTTGCAGTTAGTCATCGATAGTCGAACGGCTAACATAATAAAAGCATAATAAAAACATTACATGTTTTCTGATTCAGTTATACTACTGTTGTAATACATCTTTTGACATTCTGATTGCCAAAGATGTTTTCTGTGTTACTTGGGTATTGGTGACGGATCACGGTGCCCCCACAGACCGTTATTATAAAATAAAAATGTCCATCAAAACTAAGTTCAGGGATCGATTCCTGGTACCATTCTGCACCTCTGGGCAAATTTTTAAAATGATCCCTAGGAGGAATCTCGAGAAATCTTGATTTGATGTTTGTCGTTGCTTGCTCGTTTGCAGTGGTTTGTTCTGTGGAAGCTCGTGATAAAAGCATATTTTAGAGGTGTTTTGGTCACTGTTTTCGTAGTTGTGCTATCCAGTCGTGATTATAAGCTGATGTTTGTTTTTATGGATAGTTTTATTTGCAAACCAAGTGCCATCGAATCAGTTAATTTGCAAAATAATTCACGATCGGGATAAACTTCACCAGGCAAGGCACAAGAAACTGCTCCGTCATTGCTATTGTTCACAAGCATCTATTATCATCTGTTTCGAGTGCGGTGTTAGCTACAGATAGCAGCAACTTTTTTTTATTGTCTAGCAGGGATCGAAATACCGCACTATGAATTCGACGCCCTGTCATGAATGCAATACATACTAGCATCACACGCAATGATCCAGTCGTTTCATGCATTGCGTTTTGCAATCGCTCTATCCGCTATCATGCCGTTTGTGTGGGACTTTCTGTTCAAGAGGGACTTGCTTGCCTCAACAAGAGCATTTTTTGGGTATGCCACAGATGCCGTAACGAGTTCGAATCCAGATGCATGAGGTGAAAAAAATGCAAACATTGCTGAGTACAATCGTGAAACGAATCGAATCTTTTGACACGTCACCTCGCACGCCACCGTCTACAGTTGAGCTGACCGATGAAAGCGATCGTCCTGTAGCAGAGAGTTCGCGAGTGCAAACTTCGTCTGTCGTGTCAACGAAAATGTTCTCCAGTGCAGATACCGACCGGGAACTTGATAAATCACTGTTCATTTCAAACATAGCAAATGATGTATCCGATGACGAAGTGAGAGAAATGATAATCAACACGTTAGGGGAAGATGACATAATCTCGCTAAAATGTTTAGTCTCACCATGGAAGGAAAAATCTTCGCTGGATTTTGTTTCGTACAAGCTCGTCATCAATTCAAAACGTTGGAACCCCGCGCCTCAAGCTTATAACTGGCCCAAAGGAGTAAGATGCCGTGAGTTCAAGGAGCGCTCTAACGAAACCTGGCGACCACTCTGCCATGTCAACTGAGTTTCTGCATTCAAAGTAGATTATCGTTGTAATTATGTTGTTTTAGTTGTTTATAAAGCAATGTAATTGTAATTGTTAGTACATAAGCCTGTTGATTGAAACCCAATTAATAATTAATAATTAATAGAGTGAGGTAAATTATACTGAGAAATTTTAAAGGAATCCATGTTCAGATTGGACAATATTGCTTAAATACCTACAAAAAAAGTGTTCAAAGTTGTTTCAAACCAGTATATATTTATTAACGTTACTTCATGTATAATTGAATTTACTACTTACCCAACTCAGTTAACTGATTAAACTGACTTAAGTATGTTATGCTAAGCCATACACTAGTTTTAACGAACGCATTTAAAACTAGATTTTTTCATCATTGTTTCATAATCTAATTTTACTTCCAAATGTTATACATTAAAACTTTCCCCGATTGTACAACATGTTTGCAATTTGCACTCCAATTTTCATAGCGATATTTGCGTTCTCTGTGGAGTTATGGCAATAAATGTGAAACAGTGTTGAAACATATTTTTTCCTACAATTTTCTACTGAGTTGATTAAGTGCGTTGTGGTATATACGATATACGATCTTCGAAATCAGAATCATTTCTCAGTTATCTTAAAATGAATAACGCTTTCAGTCACAATAGTCATAAACAAAATTGTTATTTTTTTCGATATTGCTAAGCATTTTGAACAGAGGCGTTCAGTGTTTAGTATTGCATTGTTCCTTGCTGTAAATGCATCGCTCCTATATGAGGCGAGTATTGACACATAATCGATCCAATGACCGTAGGGACGTGGCCAGCGCCGTTATTGACTTTCAAAGTTGAGCTCTCGAATTGTGCACATTAAGAATTAGCCTGTGCGCGCAGGCGTAGTCGACATATGAATGACACTAACGAGTGGAGCTTTTCTGTCGATTATTTAAAGCTTTCAACAGTGTTCGACATTCGATGAGAAAATCTTATTGGAATCGTAAACAACAGCTTTTCCCATTGAATTCTCATTGACCGAAATTCAATTTAACCGTTATTTTGTAGTTGAAAATATGATTTTTTTGTCACGCGAAAATCTTTTTTTTTTTTCGTAAACCGTGGGATGGACGTACTTCGGACATATTGCGTTGGATAGAGGGCCAGATCTGCTGTCCAATGCATTACGTCCGCGTTATGTTTCACATATTTATTTGAAGAAAAATTTATTGTTTCAACCGTGACGACAATAGACTAACGTGAAGGTAAGTAATACATCAAAGATTATCATTAGTTACATGAAAAAATAATTTAAGATCAAATTAGATTAGAATTAACAGAATTAATTAGAAACAATTACGGCAAGTATAACAATAGCTGTAAATTCAATCCTTTTTTTGTCGTTAATTCAATGCAAAACTGCAAACTAGAACGGTGATTTTTTTAACGGTTGGAAGTTTAATTTACTTATTTATTTATTGTAATGACCTCCACCTAACAAAATGTCATCAATTAATTAACTAATAAGGGGATTCGCTTGACAGCGTAAACCACTTATTAAAGTATATTCTGATTAAAGGTCGCGATCAAGGTGTTTTTAAGGAAGGTGTTAGCGTATATGCAGTCAGTGGATGCGGGGAGTGCGGTACACTGCGGGGGAATCGAGATGACAGCTGGCCAGTTTGTGTATGTGGTTTCGCAGCGCGGCATCACGAACACTAATGCAAATCTACTGGTTGAAAATATGCCCATTTGATTTTGCCGGGATCAGCTGATTTTTGTTTACTATTTTCAACCAGTAACTCAAGTAGTGTTCGTGAAATGCAACGTGTACGTACACGCAACACCACTTAAAGCAGAAACCACTATGCTGCAGAACGGTACAGAAGCGTTGCTGCGCCGCATCGGCTACTAAATTTTCAAACACGGATAACCAATGTTAACATATTTCCATGGCACTCATAAAATGAGTGATATTCCCCCAGGTTGAAAAATTGATCGTGCCCTCGCATTTTTGTGAAATATGACTACAA
>NW_026917490.1:0-25000 GCF_035046485.1 Aedes albopictus
TGAATTTATGAGTGGAATAGTGAAATCGGCAAGTCAAGTGACTCTGTATACGGGAATGAATAAAGCAAGGAAGACTGAAATCGGCGACAAGTGGAAGCAGAAGCGTGCAGTACATTCACACCAACGCAGCAGGGCAGCTTGGAGGGAAGTGATAAGGCGTGTCCAGCATGCCGTCAGAGGAGTCATCGTTTGAAGGATTGCGGCGTATTCAGGTCATATTCATTCGAAGGCAGGAATCGTTTTGTGCAGCAGCATGGGATCTGCCGCAATTGTCTTAATTCTCACGGCAGACGTGCTTGTCGAAGCGCTGGAGTATGCTGAGCATCACCATCTTTTGCATTTCCCTCGCTCGAACATGTCAGCCGCGGAGAATCATGTACACCATGCAGTCCAACCAACACTCTACTTCAGAATTATTCCCGTAACAATCTGTGGAGGAGGAAGAAGCGTTGAGACCTTTGCCTTCCTAGATGGCGGGTCGGAACTAACGTTGATTGAGGAAGGGCTCGTGCGACAACTGGGTGTAGAAGGTTTGGAACTTCCGCTTTGTTTAAAGTGGACAGGAAACATGACACGAACTGAAAATGGATCCCAAGCAGTAAGTTAACACTGAAATAAGGAAAAGCAAACGAAGACATTGGAGATTAATGTGTGAAAACATCCAATACACTTCAGAAGCGGCCAGGCTTCAAAAAGTCCTTTCTAAGGAACACTCAAATGGCCTAGGCAACGTTAAGAAGGATAATGGCACATTCACCAGAAGTCCTTCAGAAACATTGGAAGTACTGATGGAAAAACATTTTCCAGGCTCATTTGCTGTTGATGAAAATTCATCGGGACAATTTCATTTTCATTTTCATTTTGCAGCAGTTGGTGGGGCAATAAGAGCGCAAGTCAATCCAATGCCGAAGATCAAGGAGGGGTAATGGCCGTAATAGTCCGTGCGGACCACATGAACACCATCGGAAGGGTAATGGTATAGGTTGGGGAAAGGTATTGGACTAGACTTGAGACACAATAATGCAAATACAGTAGAAAGTGTGGAATTGGTTTCTGTAGTAAGGTTCATGTTGTATGTTAGGTCCTTGTCAATTTGTCAGTTAGTTGCCTTAGATTCCCAAACTTAAGTAGCGTTACTATTTTGCCCCATATCAAATATGTAGTCTCTACTCTATTGAAGTGTTATATTAAGTTGTTATGTTCATTATGTCAGTAATTGCTGGTCATAATGTTTTTGCGTCATTTATTGCAGCATATTATTTAACATAAGTAGTAATTTTAGTCCAAAATGTCCAGACTAATTGGTCTCATTGATAACGCATTAGCTTCATAACTAATAATCATTTGCACCTAACAGGATTCGCTCCTAGATCCTGGCAATATACGGCTAAATCTTCGAATTGTTCTGTCAGTCCTACTAGTTTTTCTTGTAGAAAACATGTCACTCCTTCACTTTTCATATAATACCAACATTTAAAAACGTTAAGTTATCTTCCTTTTCATACATAAGTAATGTTGTCCAGCTTAGTCAAAGAAGTAGGTTATCAGTTTTCGTCGAGTGGAGACGCATTCACGTCAACAAAGCATTTCAAGTTATTGATCACGCGTTAGCTTCGGAACTATAAGCGAAATTAAGTGTTGCAACTCGCGCCGGAAGTTAGTATGGACTTGAAAATATCAATGCTATTCGGCTGCAAAATTCGACGAGATAAAAAAGTTCCACAAATTTGCAAAAAAAAAAGAGAATTAGAGCTTTTGAAAAGAAGAAAACTACTTGAAAACTAGTTATTCGTTCGTACGCGTAACGTTAGTTAATTTTTCATTTACAATGCGAAAAACCGAAGTACAATTTCCCATCCACTTAGTTTCCTGATAAATTCTTGTTTCCCGCCGTATGTTAGTTATTTACCTTTGCACGCTTAGAATTCAGGTTCCATGGAGAGTATTTTAGTTTTGTTTACTTACATATGTCGATGATACTTCCCCCATAGATTGTGTTTGTTAGCTTCTGGTTGTCTTTCGAAGATCTTCCATATGTTAATCTGAAAAAGCTTGTGCTCATGCACCGTTCATGTTCCGCAAGGATCCGAACCATGCAACATTTTATAGAGAAAAACAAAGAAGGAAAAATGATTAGTAATTTTTATGTGTATAGTGTTTATGTTATGAATAATAACAGTAACTGTTTTAGTATTAGTGTGTATGTGATCAAACAGGAAAAAAAATCGTCACAAATATCAATCATAATTTGATGTATTTGATGAATAATATTAATTATATTTTCAAGAAAATAAAATATTTTGTATTTGCAGCATAGCTGGGCCTTTAAAAATTTCAACATTTGATTAGGATGCCGAACCATCTGGGCAGTGGCAACCATCTCGGACATCCCCCTGTCACAACCCAATCAACATCGAACCAAGTGACCCAAATTCCCGTGCTTGGGTAGATAATGCAAATCAGGCCAAACATGTCTAAAGGTCCTATCTGCAGAAGAGAGGCTCTCTTTGGTTTCCCTCTCTTTCGTTAATATCTCAGCTGTTTATTTGTATTATGATTGTCTCCTTGCATTAAACGATGGTCAAAACAACCGTCTTTTGATTTGTACTGCAAAAATAGTTGAAAAGTGTACCATTACACTGCAATAATTGAAAGAGAAAGCGAACAAAGAGAGCCTCTCAAATGCAGATAGGACCTATTGAAATGTTTGGCCTGAAATATCTCACCGCGCAAAAGAAATACGGTCAACCAGTCCAACCGGCCGAGCAACAGCAGAAAAATGCCCAAAATAGAGGCCCCTCCCTAATGGTCCAAATACCCTATATCGACTAATTATTTCCTCAATGTGGTCCACGTCGTCTCGCAGTCATGTGTAGCTATACTTTTTCTTAAACTTCATAGCTAAATATTGAAACTAATACACTGCCGTGAATCGCATATCAGTCCCATCTTTGCTGGATTTCCTATGCAAATGGGACAGATATGCGATTCACGGCAGTACAGTAATGAAAATAATGTTTAGAGTTGAAATGAGGACAAATCTGTAATACAATTGATTTAATAATTATTTTTTTTAACATTCATTCGCTTTATTAAATTTAATTTTGACTGCGAGACGATGGAAGGTGATTCACACAAGAACGCTTATCGGATGGCACTTTATCCGATGAAGTCAATCGAAGTATGATTCCCCTTCCTTTGCTTAAATCCGCCACCCAAAGCACGCACCCTGTAGGCCATTGAGGAAGCCGTTGGCTATTAGATCGAATTATCCAGGGACATAAGTGGCTTTGATGGTCATTCCTGCCGCACCCATTAATCTAATACAAAAAAATACAAATAAGTAATAAATAAATATGTTTTAACAACACTAGCAACAATTGAAACAAGAGGGCCCTCAGAAGACACTCTTCCCTAAACAATATTGATCCAAAGCCCAGGGATGAAAATTCATCGGGACAATTGAGGACAAATTCTGGACGCAATATGAACAGAAAAGATGCACTCATGGAATCCCGAAAAATTTTCACAGTGGCAATGGTGGACTGGGCAATAAATTCCTTCGACCCTTTAAAATCTGCTAGAGAAGACGGCATTTTTCCGGCGCTAATACAGCACGGTAGGGACATTATCATCCCGGCTTTAGTTGAGATGTTTATTAGTAGCATGACACTGTGCTACATTCCCAGTTGGTGGAATAAGGTAAGAGTGATATTCATACCAAAAAACGGCAAACGGGACAACACACAACCTAAAGCATACAGGCCAATAAGCCTAACCTCAATTATACTCAAAATAATGGAGAAGATTCTGGATGAGCATATCAAAGGCTCGTTTTTAATAGCTCACAAGCTAAATAAATTACAGTTTGCCTATTGCAAAGGCAAGTCGACAGTGACAGCCCTTCACACGTTGACACAAAAAATAGAAAAATAAGCATCAAATACAAGGAAGTAGCGTTCTGTGCATTTCTTGACATTGAAGGTGCGTTTGATAACGCTTCACATGCTTCAATTAGATCAGCTATGAATAAACGGGGCTTTCATGGCTCAACCGTTGACTGGATCACTGAAGCGCTGAAAAATCGATGTATTGTCTCCAGACTGAGCGAATCAACCATTAAAGTAAGTACGTCTAAGGGCTGTCCCCAAGGAGGTGTACTTTCACCATTGCTGTGGTCTTTAGTTGTTGATGACTTGCTTAATAGTTTAGTGGCAATGGGATTCGAAGTCATTGGTTATACAGATGACATCGTGATAGTGGTAAGAGGAAAGCATGATGAAACGCTATCAAACAGAATGCAAATAGCGTTAAACTACAGTCTTGCCTGGACTAAACGTAAATCCCTCAAAAACTACTCTTGTAATTTTTACAAGAAAAAGAAATGTCAATATAAAGGCACCGTCCTTGGATGGGGTACAGTTGACATTCTCCTCCAGGGTGAAATATTCAGGAGTTATACTAGATAAAAAAACTGAACTTGAGTGAACATCTACACTGAAAAACAAAAGAACCCAAATTTGAGTATTTTTAAACTCACTTTTGAGTTCTTTTTTGCATCCTGTTTCATTCGCTCTCTTTATTGTTGTCAGAGAGTGAATAGCAAAACAACCCAACTTTGAGAGTTCGATGCGGGAAGCCAAAATTGAGTAAGTGGCACAGTACCGAAAGTTGAGTAATTTTAACTGACGGTTGAGTAAAAAGAACCTTGACTTTAGGTACTTTGGCCGTATACGCCTAAATGCAAACTACCTACCTAAACTACCTACCTAAACTCCAGCAACTCAAAATTGGCTTCCCGCACGCAACCTCGTAGTTGGGTGGAATGAACTCACTTTTGGGTACTTTCGTTTTTCCGTGTAGAGCATGTAGTAAATAAGGCAACAGCTGCTCTTTGGGCCTGTCGGAGAGTGATCTGGGGAAAGTGGGGGCTAAAACCCAGGATAGTTCATTGGATCTACCTGGCAGTTGTTAGACCCAATGTTTCTTATGTCTCTCTAGTCTGGTGGCCTTAAACCAAAACAGCCCAACGAGTGCTGGCTAAACTTCAACGTTTAGCAACATTGTCAATAACAGGAGCTATTCGAAGTACTCTTGGTTCAACACTAGATGCCTTAATGCATCTGCTACCCTGACACCAATTTGTGCAACTAGAGGCGAAGAAAAGTGCCTTGAAGTTAAAAAGATATAAGAACATCTTAGAAGGCGATCTAACAGGACATTTGGAAATCTTAACCAATGTTACTGTAAATCCACTAGTAATACAAAATGAAGACTGGATGAAACCAAAATTCATCTTAGATATACCATACAAAGTTTCGATTGATGATCGGAGCGTATGGGAATCAGGAGGACCAACGGTTCGACCAGGATCTATTGTATTCTATACGGATGGATCGAAAATGAGTGATAGAACTGGGGCTGGAGTATATGGACCCAGGACTAAACTCGCCATACCAATGGGTAAATGGCCAACGGTGTTCCAAGCTGAAATTCAAGCTGTTTTGGAATGCGCTGCCATCTGTCTTAAAAGAAAATATAGACATGCGAATATCTATATCTTTTCAGACAGTCAGGCAGCTTTAAAGGCAGTCTGCACATTTGAATGTTATTCTAAGCTAGTATGGGAGTGCATTACACTACTGAAGGAACTGACTGGAAGGAATACTGTAAAATTATTCTGGGTACCAGGTCACTGTGGAATTGCAGGCAACGAAATTGCGGACCAGCTAGCTAGGGAGGGATCTCTGGGTGCCGTGTATGGACCGGAACCCTTCTGTGGAGTATCATCAAGTGCTCTATCGATGGAGCTAAAAAATTGGAAGAAACAGAGCGTAGGAGCAAACAGGCATACTGCACCTGGAATATCCCAGTCAAAGAGATTCATCGTGCCAAGCGTGAAAAACACGAACACACTACTGAAACTTAGTAAACGCGAATCAAGTGTGTACACAGGATTGTTAACCGGGCACTGCCCATCTCGACACTTTCTATTGAAGCTCAAGAAGATTCAATCAGAAGAATGTCGGTTCTGTGGTTTCAACTCTGAAACCTCGGAACATCTACTTTGTGAGTGTAGTTTTCTCTTTAAGAAGAGAGAACGTTTTTTCGGTGGATACATCATGCATCCCCGAGATATCTGGTGGAATATAAATCCCAAGAAGGTAGTGGCTTTCATTTTGGAAGCTATTCCAGACTGGGGTATAATGCAGGCCTAAAAAAAAGCAATCTCTAGTTTTTAATACTAGTGAGTGTACTAATGTACTGCATAAAGCAACTGGGTCTTACCACAATAGATCAATTAATGGTCGCAGTGGGTGTGTGCCCCTACAGGGAAAAAAAACCTTTGCGCGACCTAATTAAAGAGTGTTTCGCTGCCGAGGATGCAGGAACACAGGTTTTAGTGCCAATACCATCGGAAGATGATAAAAGAGCTGGGAACCTATTGGAAACAACTACGAAACGAGTTGGAACCCGATTTGAAACCGGATTGTTGCGGAGATTTGACCATTTCAAACTACCCGACAGTTATGGAATGCCTGGAACGCCGCATGCAACGACAACCGGAATTGAGAGTGAACATGACGAAGCAAATCAATGAATATGTAGCGAAAGGATACTTTCACCGTGCTACGGATGAGGAACTGAGACTGGCGAACTCGGAACGTATATGGTATTTTCCGCTGGGAGTAGTGTTCAACCCAAAAGAGCCAAACAAAGTCCGGTTGATTTGGGATGCGAGCTAATTAATAGAATTCAGCCGAGAGTCCCTCTAAGTTCCCGTAACAATAAACTAAAAGATTTTTCAATCTACGATGAGTGCAAATAAAACGAATAGCTATCCGGCATTCTATTCAGCACCAACGGGAGGCTGCGACAACTCCCCGCGCACAGAGGTTCAATTTTGAGAAAAGCTGGCAGAAACTCAATTTTTGAACATGTCTTATATAGGATACAGTATATTGAGCATTCATCCATAATGCCAGGAGCACTAACTGGCATTTGAAAAATTTGGAAATATTGATTTTGTATCTTGTTACAGCACTGAATAGCTGATGATGGAAAAAGTGCTAAATTTTTGATGAAGACAAACAAGTTCAACCACTACAAAAGTCTATTGATACAAGTAATACAATTGCTTTCAAAAGTTTATTTGTAAGTTCTTGTATATATCAGACATCTGCAATTGAGCAAGAGATCGAAATGACACTTTTGGCTTCAAAATTGACATTACATGTCATTAGTACGAGAAATCCATACAGTTCGACTTCAAAGTGTCTTACAAATCGCTCCCCGCTACTTCCCACGGAGATATTCCGTTCAAATGCTGGTTTATGTATGCAGAATCGGTTAAAGGAAAATGCAACTGCCAAGAGCAGCCCAAAACAATAGCGCCATGATGATATGTGTATAGTAAAGTTGTATGACAAACATCAATTTTGTTCGAAGAAATCTACAAAAAATAAAAATGCAATTAAAACGAAATTGAGCGCTAAATCATGTTCCAACATATTCATATACTGCCGTGAATCGCATATCAGTCCCATCTTTGCTGGATTTCCTACGCAAATGGGACAGATATGCGATTCATGGCAGTATAGGCTTAAACTAGCAGACTACTATAATTTGGCAATTTTTGCCAGGTGAAATGGAAGTGGAGAGACGGGCATTAGAGAAAGAATGAGAGTTATTGCAGGAGAAATACCTCTTGCTAGTGCAACAGTTTTTTTTTATTTATTTATTTATTTATTTGAAATTAGAGATCATAGTTTTACAAATTCATTTTGATTTGGCAGAGATTTGTCACACTTTCAGCTGCAAATAATATCACTGACTCGCTGTGGAGAAATCATAGTTTGTTGATAAATTTGTGCTAGGGAAGGGAAAATATAATTCAGCAAAAAACCTTCGAATAACTTAAATACGCTTAACCTAATCTATACTAATTTATCACAGCTTCTACGGAAAAATGTTCATGATCAATGGATTTGTCGACATTTCACAAGATGTTATGAATCTGTTTGTCGCCTTCTGGACAAATTCCAAAATCGTTTCTATTTCAGCTATTTCATGAAGTTCATTAGTTGGGAACCAAGGATGCAGATCAAAGATCATCTTCAATAACTTGTTCTGCTTGACCTGGAGGCGTCGTAGATGGGACAGGGCACAACTGTTCCACACTGGGCAGGCGTAGGTAAGGATCGGCCTAAACACACATTTGTAGAGGAGAAGTTTGTTCGCCAGTTGAAGGGAAGATCTACGGTTGATCAGCGAATACAACGATCGTATCAGCCCGTTGATTTTGTTGACGCTACCATTGATGTGCTTGTCAAACAATAGTTTTTCGTCCATGGTTAACCCCAAGTAGCAAGCTTCGTTTTTCCATGGAATTTCGATTCCATTAACTTTGATTCCAGTTGTTGGCAGGTGTCTTGGGGCTCTCCTACGCGTGAAAAATATAGTTGAGTTTTTGCAGCATTCGTCTTAATTCGCCACTTCTGCTGAAACTCCTCCAGTTTATTTTGCGCATGTTGAAGTTTGCAGTTGATTATTTTTGGGTCGACGTCAGATACCAGGAACGCGGTATCATCCGCAAAAAAGGCGTAGGTAACTCCGTCAACTATGAGGACATCGCTGGTGAACACGTTGTAGAGCGTAGGGCTTAATACTGACCCCTGAGGGACGCCACAGGGAATGTCGAATTTTTCTGACTTACAGTCGTTAACTGACACTTCGAAGGTACGCTCAAGAAGGAATGATTGCACCAACTTTACCAAGTACAGTGGACAGTTACACCTCCGTAGTTTGTAGATTATTGCTTCCTGCCAAACGGAATCATAGGCTTTTTCCACATCAAGCATAATCATTCCGGTCGATTTTTTTTGTAGCGAATCCTTGTTTCACTACTCTTGTTATCCGGGTCAACTGATGGTTAGTGGAGTGACCGGCTCTAAATCCAAACTGTTCCTTAGGAATTACTGCATTGGTATCCAAATGCCGATTTAATCGATTTAGGATGATCCGTTCTAACACTTTGCTAAGACTGTTTAGTAGGCTGATTGGGCGGTAGTTGGTGAGCAGCGTAACATCTTTTTTGGGCTTAGGAATGGCCACTACAGTTGCATGTTTCCATATGGACGGAAAATACATCAGTTTTATGCATCCATTGAAAACTTTTGTTAGGTATACCAGACCCTTCCGGGGTAGATTTTTGAGCAACACATTCCGGATACCATCCTGGCCCGGAGATTTCTTGCTTTTGAGGCGCTTGATAATCTCCTTAATCTCACTAGGTTTTGTGAGGGTGGAAGGATCAATATTTATCTCGGTGGAATTAGCAAGATCTTCCATTGTTCGATTGACGTCCTCGACTGTCCTTGGATCACTCGGAAGAATGTTGTTGTGAGCTCGAGCAAAGTTGATCGCTAATGTATCGGCTTTTTCCTTGCTAGAGACCTGGAGGCGATCTCCGTCACGCAGAGGTGGTTGGTATTTGATTGTAGAACGAAGGTTTTTGCTGATTTTCCAAAATTGTTTGCTTCTTTGGGTTAGATCTCGAATCGTATATTCGAAATTTCTGTATTTGTGGGCAGCGCACTGTTCGCGGATCCTTAGGGTTAGTGTGTCAACCACTCTCTTCAAAACGGGGTCTCTCGTCCTGTAGAACTGCCTTCGTCGAACGTTCCTTAATCGAATAAGCAGCTTAGTTTGGGCGGGAATTTCGTGTTTTTTCTTGGTGATATTAACAACTGGGACTGATTCTGCTTCAGCTGCATTTACAATTCTAACGAAATCTTGGATGCTGTCGTCAATTTTTTCGGTGGAATCCAGGTTGTTCAGCAGTTCTGATGATAGATCAAGCCTTCTTTTAACGGAATTGGTAAAGCAGCTCCAGTCAGCACGATTATAGTTTTTATATTTACGCACATGGGTTTCAAATGGACTATCAAGGGTAATATTGAATACCACGGGGTTATGATCGGAAAATAGTTCTTGAAATGTTTTAGGTACTGTCATGTTAACACGATTGTTCGATAGCACCAAGTCCAATATTGAGCAGTGTTTTCCACCAGCGGAAATGCGAGTGTAACTGTCTGGGTGGTGTATAAAGAAATTTGAGTTTTCGCTTGTTTGGAAGAGAACTTCTCCTGCTTTATTTCTTCTCGTACATAGCCAGCGACTATGTTTGGAATTGAAATCACCCAAAACAAAAAACGGTTCCGTGAAATTGATGATCTTTCTAAGATCTCGTTTGAAGCTATTGAGGATCGTTCGATTCGAAGACCCAGGAAAGTAAGCTGCAATGATGTGAACAGGAGATCGTTCAGAGTTAAGCGTAACCTGGAGTGCCTCGATACTTGTAGTGTTTAAACCATCTGCTTGTTTGAAGGCTATTCCTGTACGAACGAAAATGGCAACTCCACCTCCTCGGTTTGCTACATGGGAAGGGCGATCCAGACGAACACACGAATAGTTTGGGTGGAAAATGGAATGATATGGCTGTAACAAAGTTTCTGTAACTACAGCAACGTCGATGAAGTCGAAAAATTCACCTTCTTTATTGAGGATGGAACGGCTGTTCCAGTTCATGATGCGCAGGTTGTTTACACTATCCATTGAAAACATATTTGAACATCAGCTCAGACAGAGCGAGAAATTGCGATGCCTTCGTCTTACACGTAGCCAGACGTGTGAAAAGATCGTTGGCTAAATTCAAGAATTCCGCAAGCGAGAAAAGATCTGAGCTGTTATTTACAGCACTCTGGTTACCGTCAGCGGACCTTGCGAGATCAACAACAGCAGCAACACGTTTCACAGCCCCAACAGCAGCAGCAGCAACACCACCACCACCACTATTTACAGCAGCAGCACCTCCAGTAGTAGCGTATGTATAGTTTTCCTTGACAACATCCGCGAACCTCCTATTGTGGCTAATATATGCAGCTCCGAATGGTTTCGAGGCACCGTTAGATGTTACAGTACGACGTCGCATTTTTCTCTCTTCACTCACCTGAATGAAGTTCTTCCTGGAAGGGCAACCTTTGAAATTTGCAGTATGGTTCTGACTGCAATTTGCGCAAGGAATTTCCAACCGCGAGGCTTGACCGTCGCCTCCGATAAGTGGTGGTAGGGAGCATTCATTGGAAAGATGAAGTTCCCCGCATTTTACACACCTCGGCTCCATATTGCAGTGTCGCATGCCATGGCCGAATTGTTGACAACGGAAACACTGGACTGCATCAACTTGTTTTTTGGAGTAGTAGCGCCAGGTTACCATCACGTTGAAGAGAGCGTGAGTCTTTTGGAGATCGCGTAGCTTGATTGCTCCTTTGGGAAAGAGCAGAAGATACCAAGCGAGCTCCCCATCCGATGTCGAGCGTACTTGTTTCACTTCAGAAGGGAAAATACCGTTGTCATTCAGTTCATTTTTCAGCTGCCCTAAGTCGAAGACTGGGAGGCCGGTTAGGACAATTTTGATTGGCGTCTCGTCACTGGTTCCATGGGTATAGAACCTGGCGTTTCTCAACTTGAGAGCTTCAATCGCTTTGTCAAAATCCACCTTTTCCTTCACTTGCAGGCGGATCCCTGATTTGATTACCTTCTGTGTAAAGGACTTCGCTCTGACCGCTGGAGAGGACATCAGATTATTGATTTGCGTAACAGACCAGTTGTACACAAATATCGGAGGGCACCGAATCTTAGCAGGAGCGCTTGGCCGAGTCTCACTTTGCTGATGGTGGTTTGCATCGTCGTTCATGAGGGCGTCGAAGATATTTTCAGTTGATACACTCGGATGCACTTCGTAGCGATTGTTTACATCGCCTTCCGATTGCGATTGGGGTGGAATCATTTGGCCACCGTGTTGATTGGCACCCGAAGCACGAGAATGCTCACCGTTATCATTGAGCGAAGCGCTTCGCTGACGATCCTGGTGTTGATTAGGAGTTAACAGTTGTTTATCAACCATAGCATTTATCTCGGTATGCGATGAGGTTATGCGAATTTTGTTTTTATCGTAATTCCTCCGGATTACTATGGAGGACGGTCCATTCGAACCATTCTTCGAACTCATCTGGAGCACTTCCCGACGTGTGCTTACCCAGGATTGCGGATTTATCGATTTACTTTTCGCAAAAATATAATCAAATGTTACCGTCGTATAGCAAAAACGCTGTCGTCGGTTTGACGTTTCGATTAGAGCTGAGTGCAACAGTTTTCGATGCGTCGAAATATGAAGAATCATGATTGTAATACCGTTCGAACAACAGGTGAAGATAAAGATGATCAATTCATCCCGGACGTCAATATTATCCACATTGAGTCTGTCGGCGTAGAACCGTCACCCGATTATAAGTTAATTTATAACCATCAAAAACCAGCTACCATTGAATCTATAGCACACGATTCAGTGCACAATGGTCCGAACTGGGCTGTTCATGCGAAACAACTACAACAAGTAGTGCAGCCGAGATGTTTGGATTTCGCCGAAACTCGATCTGCAAAGGATAGGATTCAGCAGCGAAATAACCGCGCGTTTCCTAATGCAATTCCACCAGGACGAAATGGCCCACTTGACTGCAGTGTGTTGACCAAGGTTAATCATACATTCTTTGTATCCTCCGATCGTGCCAGTGCACAAGTGATACACAAGCAAGTGCACCTTCCATGTTTGAGGCTCCCAAAGTGCCGGATCCGGCCCCTCCCCCTGCGCGGACGGCGGTGACTAATGAAGGCGTTTTTGGCAGAGAAAGCACCATGGAGAAGGCAAAAATTAAGTGCAAAGAAAAGGTCAATACGCAGTATCCACAGCATCAGTTACAAACTTCAGATCGTTTTCGGACAACTGTGTAACGTAGAAAGTGTGAGCTACCTTATCGTTACCGTCATCGTCATCTGAAGTGTATTGAATCGCGTTCCCGATCGAGATGCAGTGGCCAAATTCAGTGTTATCCACATGGATACAGCCGTGGAAGACAAGCAGTGTCCAACGACTATAACCTTTACTGCTACCTGATTGGAGCGACGGAAGTTGTATAGAATTGGTCCGTGGTCAATGTAGGTCGTTATCCACCGGACTGTCGAGGTTAGATATGTCTCACCAGGCTTAGGGACAAAACGTCGAAAGACAAAACGTCGAATGCCAAAACGTCGAATGCCAAAAGGTCGAATGCCAAAACGTCGAAAAGGACAAAACGTCGAAAGGACAAAACGTCGAAAACGAGTAATCTAAGCAAATACACCTAAACCTCGCTTTACGTCCACTATTGGCTTAGCGAAATAAAATTCTACTGTCAAAATAATAATTAAAATTGACTTTTTTATATTTTTATACACTTCTCCTAATCACGGAAATGTTTTAAAAAATATAGAAATGTTGAGTTTGCTCATTGTCCTGGCGGTAGAATTATTTGTCGCTTAGCCATGCATGGACGTAAAAAAAGGACGAGGTGTAGTGAGTTCTTTATTCTTTTAAAGGATACTCATTCTTTCTCTTGTATCTGCCAACTAGTTCTAAGGGGAGCCTTCCTGAGGCTCCCTGAAACAACACCTCAGGGTGGGCATGTTTCTTGACCAGTTCTTCGCGGGTAGGGAATATTCGCACTATCTTATATAAAAACTCACATCACGTCAACATTATTTAGGGGAAATTACCTATTCTCGGCCGTTTTGTTCTCTTCGTCTGGGGGGTTTTTTGAACCCTATTGAACTCAGAGTTGGCCTCAAATCCTTCCCAACTAAGCTGAATGATATGCCCAAGTTTCAGGCAATTTGGTTGTCAAAAACCCCCCATGACGAAGAGAACAAACCTGCCGATAATACCCATTGTCACCCTATTCCCGGACTTTCCCGGCCTTTTCTTCTATTACTTCTTTGGAGCCCCTTCTACTGGCACCCAGTGTTGCAATTGAACTATACGCGAGCCAAAAATGAACTGAGCTTGGATGTGTCATCAAATCTTATGTGCGTCCTGACCAAGGTGCTGCCCTAGGACTTTATGACGCATCTTCATACATGCGTTGTTGCGCGAAAATATGCGCCACAATGAAATGGGATATTTTGGCATCGGGCATTAAGATTCTGCAGCGAAATCCGGACTTTCCGGTAATCCACGGTGACCGAATCGGTTCCCCCTCTCAATTAAGGGTGAGTTTCCGAATCGAATCAGCCCAAGATTGATAGAATTGGTGAAAAAATGGTAGAAACATGACCATTTCAGTTTACCAGGTACCAGGGCACCATGTTGGCATGTTGGCATTCAGCGGGTGCAGTTCTTGTTTAATGTTTGATCGCAGCGTGCCGTTATTGAACTTCAACGCAAATTGATCGCGTTCAAATGCAACACTGCGAGTAGCACAATGTCAGTGGCACCATCCACAAATTTTCAGCATTACGGCATAACTTTCTTCAGGGTGGCTACGATGGCGGTCTCTAGCTATCGTCGGCCGGATCTCTGGCGCCTTTAGGGTGGTGATGGCGATCATCGGGCGCATTATTCCTTCAATGGCGTCTGGTTTTGTTACGGCTGTCCTTCTCCGCAATTCATCCGGTATACCAAAATATGGTACTAGCACAACAATGCCAAGTATCCACACAATAATCTTTATACAGCTGGTGGTTTCAACTCGGGTCTGAAGCATGCAGTGCAAAATGAGTCACTGACCTTCAGCGCTTGGGCAGTGACCCGAGATAATGAGACATAATGAGTGTGTCCCCGTGAATTAGTTCATCATCCTGCCATCTTGGTGGATCTACCGTATCACCACCCCTCTCAGGCTATCAACATGATTTAATCGATCCACACAAAATCTCAAAAAAATACCGTCTACCCCCGTTGGTTTGAACTACACCTCATGCAAACAAACGGGGTTCATTTTTTAATTTGAACTTCTAGTAACCCTGTGAACATCGAAAAACACAATGATGGTAACCCTTTTTGCTGTTTTGTTTTGATTCTGCGTTTCGTTTCACCCCGTTCCATGAGCAGAATGACGTTTGAACCATTTTTAGTTTGAACGATGTGCAGATTAGAGGGGGTCAAATTAAAAAGTGTTCAGATTAGATGAGGTCAAACCAACGGGGGTAGACGGTAAATCCACACTGAACTGCGAACAGTTACACACTTTTCGACGTATTGTCCTTTCGACGTTTTGTCCCTTCGACGTTTTGTCCTTTCGACGTTTTGGCATTCGACGTTTTGTCTTTCGACGTTTTGTCACCCATTCAAGAGCGGCTTTAGGACAGAAGGTCGAAGGACAAATGGTCGAAGGACAAAAGGTCGAAGGACAAAAGGTCGAATGGACAAAAGGTCGAATGGACAAAAAGTCGAATGGACAAAAGGTCGAATGGACAAAAGGTCGAATGGACAAAAGGTCGAATGGACAAAAGGTCGAATGGACAAAAGGTCGAATGGACAAAAGGTCGAATGGACAAAAGGTCGAATGGACAAAAGGTCGAATGGACA
Source organism: Aedes albopictus (assembly GCF_035046485.1). Classification (NCBI taxonomy): domain Eukaryota; kingdom Metazoa; phylum Arthropoda; class Insecta; order Diptera; family Culicidae; genus Aedes; species Aedes albopictus. The sequence continues at coordinate 15,464 of NW_026917490.1, forward strand.
AAAGGTCGAATGGACAAAAGGTCGAATGGACAAAAGGTCGAATGGACAAAAGGTCGAATGGACAAAAGGTCGAATGGACAAAAAGGCGAATGGACAAAAGGTCGAATGGACAAAAGGTCGAATGGACAAAAGGTCGAAAGGACAAAAGGTCGAATGGGACAAAAGGTCGAATGGGACAAAAGGTCGAATGGTTCATGTTCTTGCTCATTGAGAGAAACATTATGGTGCTTTTATAGTTATCATATGTATTTCAGCCACTGACATTTCTATAGGAGATTTTTCCTTCTTTTGTTTATAGGCTATTTTTTCAAGTTGTGTTGGTGTAGTATTTAATGGTAATTTAGTTTGATGTTTTGTTCAGTAATTTTTCCTTCTTAAATTTATAGGCTGTTCTTTTAAGTTTTGTTACTGAATAATTTATCGACTATTTAGGTATTTATAATTTAATCAGAAATTTTGCCTTCTTTAATTCAATAGCTGTTCTTTCTATCGCTACTGCAGAAAAAAATACCACTTGTAATTAGTGATCATCCGGGATGATTCATCCCCTCTTGGATTTATAGGTAGTTCCGACGAATTACACTGTATAAGTATAAATAATTTCTACAAATTTCGACTGCTGATGATTATGTTGGGAGGTATGGCGTTCAGTCTATGCAAGAATAACTCAAAAACGGATTCTTAAGCTTTCATAAGTTATTCCTCCAAAGATTGAATGCCATACCTCCCAACCCGTGAACCGTATAGTACATTTTTTTCATTATAGGATTTTGGAGGCATTCCAAAGAGCTTCCGAGCATTTTTCGGCGGATTTCAGAAATGTTACGAAGGCGTTACATGCCGTTTTCTGGGGTTTCGGAGGGTCTGAGGTGCGTTACATGGGGTTTCCGGGGGTTTAAGGGGGACTTTGGAGGCATTCCAAAGACCTTCAGAGAATTTTCGGCAGATTTCACAAACGTTACGGAAGCGTTACATAGCGTTCTCAGGGGTTTCGGAAGGTCTGAGGTGCGTTACATGGGGTTTCCGGGGGTATTAGGGGGATTTTGGAGGCATTCCAAAGAGCTTCAGAGCATTTTCGGCGGATTCCAGAAACGTTACGAAGGCGTTACATGCCGTTTTCTGGGGTTTCGGAGGGTCTGAGGTGCGTTACATGGGGTTTCTGGGGGTATTAGGGGGATTTTGTAGGCATTCCAAAGAGCTTCAGAGCATTTTCGGCGGATTTCAGAAACGTTACGAAGGCGTTACATGCCGTTTTCTGGGGTTTCGGAGGGTCTGAGGTGCGTTACATGGGGTATTAGGGGGATTTTGGAGGCATACCAAAGAGCTTCAGAGAATTTTCGGCGGATTTCACAAACGTTACGGAAGTGTTACATAGCGTTTTCAGGGGTTTCGGAAGGTCCGAGGTGCGTTACATGGGGTTTCTGGGGTTTTAAGGGGGATTTTGGAGGCATTCCAAAGAGCTTCAAAGCATTTTCGGCAGATTTCATTACTTTATATCAAGGATCGGTATATTCGCCTCACTCCATTCATATTCACTCCTCTTTGCTGAAGCGAATCGAGAAAGATGCAGCAAACGGATAGTCATGATCAAAAATGCAACCCCATCACCAGTGAGAAGCGATGGGCAAATTGTTCGACATGGATATTCGTTGCCGTTCGTCGCAGTTTGGATCGCACGCGAATGAATGAATGGCGAATCGTGAAGAATGCTGGTGAGCGATCGAAGCGGCTATTATCATAACTAGAAGAGAATTTTTGTATGTAATGCATACACTTTAAGTGTATTGATGTTGAAATGCTAGATTAACAAAGAAAATAATAAACATTCTTTGGGAACATCAAAAATTCGTATGCACAATATCACTCACGAATCGCATCACCGCTCGATCGCTTGCGATGCGAATGTGGACGAATGAGTACTTTCAAAGTGTGGCTTCCCACCGTTCGCCGGAGTTTGCTGTCGTCGCTGACAAGCAAGCACACAAACTAAAGCGACAACTGCTCGCTGCTGACTGTCTTCGCATGTGGAAGAGGATAAAAAGTGGAAATCAGGAACCCTGCTTTATATCCTTCTATTGGCTTCTACTTTCTATCATTCTAGGCATCTATTTCGAATTGCAATGCGGTAGTAAATAGCTGCATATAAGCTAATTGTCGTTTTTCTGTCAAATACTGACCACTATATCATGTCTTCCACATTGTCTACTGTCAATTATACCTTTTGTTCTATTCGACCTTTTGTCCATTCGACCTTATGTCCATTCGACCTTCTGTCCCATTCGACCTTTTGTCCATTCGACCTTTTGTCCATTCGACCTTTTGTCCATTCGACCTTTTGTCCATTCGACCTTTTGTCCATTCGACCTTTTGTCCTTCGACCTTTTGTCCTTCGACCTTATGTCTTTCGACCTTTTGTCATAGATTCATTAAGAGCTACTCTGAGTTTATTCATAATATAAGCAGATGACTGGGTGGTTACCCGTAACGTGGGTGGATCACCTTATAATGGTGCGATACGGCGTAAGATCTACCATAACCAATTTTGATTTCGTAATTTTCCTGCTTGGTTTAAATGCAGGAAAATTATAAGATCAAAATTTGGTTTACTTTTCTGTGTTTTGTTTCATTTTTGTATTTTGTTTTTTCACTACTAATATACCATTTTTTCCGTGTTATTTGCTTGATTTCAACTTCAACTTTAATAAAATAACGATTGTTTCAGCGCTGTTCAGGTAAATAAAGTTGTAATTTTAATGTAAGTCAATTAACATTCTATGTATCATAATCATGATATTTATTGTTTCAGGTAAAATCAGGTAATTGGTCAACTATATAATTAACCCTTATGTGGTCAGCAGGGTACCCGGGTACCTTTTTCGATTTCAAATCTTGATATTTTTATGATTATTGAGAGTAGGAAGTTGAAACTCTGCCAGATCTTAGAACTCGTGAATATATATCTATTAACGGGGTTGACTGAATTTCCAAGTGAGGAGGGTCGGGGGGAGGGGCCACTGATTTTTTTTATTACGTGGAATGCCGGCAGGGTACCCGGGTACCCACGAAACTGAAATGATCATATTTCCGTCAATTTTTCATCGATTTCAATTTTTTTGGCTCATTTAACTTAGAATCTCATTATCTATCTAGAAAATATGTGTTTACGCCGATCTGATGACTGTAGTTTTCGGAAAATCCGGATTTTTGGGAGCATGTCCTAATACCATATTAAATCCCACATTGTTGAGCCTAAGATACCGTAAAGTGGCCACTGCCAGCCATGACCCCACGGGAAGCCTGATCCGAAATAGCAGCTATAAAGTCAACACGTTTTATGATCGCAGGCTGTTCAGATACTATATGCTGAAGCAATTTTAGGATGATTGATACCGATATTGCCAATAACCTACCGAAAATTCCAAGCATTGTTTGTATAAAAACATAAGCCCGGAAATCCGGATTTCCCAGCACCCACGGTGACCGGACCGGTCTAACCAAATACTATATCGATAGATAATGAGTTTGTGAGTTGAATGAGCCAAAAAAAAAAAAATTAAAATTGGTGGAAAATTGACGGAGATATGATCATTTCAGTTTCGTGGGTACTCGGATACACTGCCGGTATTTTACGGGTGTTTTTTTGCTGGCCACACTACGGTTAAATATACCGTGCCATGCCCTAATACCGTGTGCCTCCTAATACCGTGTATTTGACAAAAAAAAACTAAAATATTTTACTAAGTGTATTATTTTTTTAACTGAGTAACTAGTTCAATCATTAGCATATTAAACCTTCTCAAGTTGGGCGTGATAAATTTGGCACATATATAGGGGGTTGTGGGGCAAGATGGCCATATGGGGCAAGATGGCCACCCTGTGTTTTAAGCATTATTTCGCAACACAAAAATATTTTCTGCATGGGTGGTGATTATAAACAATGCTTCATGTTGTAATGTGCGAAAAAGTTACTATTTGTTTGAAAAATCTACTATAAAATAGTGTTTGAAGTTTGAGTGTTCAAAAACAGTGTTTTCTTATAGTATCAGGTCATCTGATGTCAAGGATTAGTAATGAAATAACATCGTTTTAAAAATTATTTTTAATTTTTCATGGTGATTGTTGTTCATCCTGGACAATAAAATTTCAATGTTTTAAATTGATTATGCCATATAAGAAATGATAAAGGTATCGTAATCATTCGGGGCAAGATGGCCACCTGTGGTAAGGCCTATGTCGCCATCCAAAAATCAATCTAAAGCAGCCTCAAAACTGTTATTGATGTTTAAAGATACTGCAAAACCACAGAAAATTGCTTTTTCATATTAGTTGGGGCTTTTAAAATTAACTACAATGTAGATGATACCTCAGAAAAACTTTGAAGTTATTTGCTCCTGAACGGTGATTGGTTTCATTGAATATTTTGGTACAGAGATGAAAAATCGTAGCCAAACCGCCATAAGAGGGTTCGTTACAAGACGTTGAATTACAGTATAATGCGTGAAAAGAGTAGTAATGTATCTGCAGATAAATCGTTTCGAGAGAAACAAGTTTGCTGAAAAAAATAGACCAAGTCATAGAACATTTCCAAAGAAATTTCTATCAATTTTATTTCAAACATTTTCATAAAGAAAATGTTGGCAAATACCACACCATCTGTAGGCAAAGCGACCTTGGTTTATTGAACGTTGCTTAGGGATTAAAGCACACTAATTGTGAAAATTTAGCTCTGTGGCCGTCTTGCCTCGATGGGGTGGCCATCTTGCCCCATATGGCAAAAACTCTATGTCGAAAGTAACATTTTTTAAATGAATTTATTTTGCATTCGTAGTGCAAAATAAAATGCTTTTTTGTGTTAATAAGATAGAAAACACATGAAACAAAGGGGATCAATGTTAAATAGCAATATTTCAATAAAAGTATATGCTCCCAAGGCGCCTAAGCTTAGGGTGGCCATCTTGCCCCTGAACCCCCTACAAAAACAAGCGATTAAAAATATTTACAGAATGTGAGTGCAAAGTACCTTACCTATACACGGTATTAGGGCATGGTTCCTTATGTGCAGTGCTGAAAAATTCATTTCGTCATATTTAAATTCAATCACCTACTTATTTTAGAAACTGAACCTGGGGATATGATATATGAAAAACTTGTGCAGAACTGGTCTAGCCGCACAAGTTTTTCATATACCATATTCTCAGGTTCAGCTGCTAAAATGAGCTGTATGCGATTGAATTTAGATATGCCGAAATGAAATTTTCAGCACTGCTTATGTGTTCCAAATACTGTGTTTCGGCTAAAACTTGCAAACTGAAAATATTATTGATACTTTTTACTTTATGAATCAATTGCACAAACCTCTAGGCAACGTTTGACGCACAGGTTCTTTTAAGCATGAACTTAGTATGATTGATATAGTGATGATTCAAAGGACCACCAATGTATGCGGGTCACATACACGGTATTAGGAACAATGCTATGTTTTACAATTTTGATTTTAACAATGGATTAAACATTTGGAATTCCGTTTATCATATTTATTATACATAATTCACACAATAAGCAATAATGTAGCGTTTGAAAAATCAAGAAACATGGATTATTGATTTTTACAGGGCTCTTTGAAGTGAAGAGCATCCTTAAGGTCACGGTATTAGGGCATGGCACGGTATTCAAATTACATGACACTTGGGATATTGGGAGGGGTAGCCTAAGAAAGCTAAATGAACTGGTTTCTGGAGAAATGTTCGTGGGGTGGCCAGACTTTGTCACGAGATGACAACCATCGTGTTGTCTTCCGAAGGTCTCCAGTAACTTTGGTTGGGTGGTCACAAAATCGCAGAATAATAAATGTGGATAGATCAGACTCTTGAATAACTTCAGTTTTGTATATTGTTGAAAAAAAATCAGCAGTATAACGTAATGTGCGTAAAACCGAATATATCTTCCCACATTGTTTTAAAATAAAACTAACCCATTCGAAGTTACTGTGAATAGTTACGCCTAAACTAATCACTGTCTTTGAGTGATTAAATCAGCCAGGTTTCTCGTAGTTTTGATTCAAGCGTGTGATTTAACAGGCTTGAGTTTGGAAGACCATTCAAGCTTAAATCAGGTTATTCGTAGTTTTGATTTGAGCGTGTGATATAACAGGCTTGAGTTTTTCGAGCATTCAACTTTAAAGAATTTTCTGACGCCCATGATAAAATATTTGATAAATTCTCGTTGATCAAATTTGCAGCAACCTCTTGTGTCATACACTTATACCAGATACATCAATATAAATTTAAACGTCATCTGCAAATAAATGGATTTGGCAACCGTTAAGCTTAACGATTTTGTACCGGCTGTTCGGGCTCGAAAGAAGTTGATCATCAATATTATTTTCTATTCCCGATCAGCCTAGATAGCCGTGTAGTGTCGGTAGCAGTTCCTTCAACTGGCTAAGAATAACACTACGGACCGTCTGTTCCGGTGGTAAGAGTCCACTAACAGGTGACCCCTAATTCATGGTGTCAAGCGGCTTAATGCGTACCGTGCCTAGGAATGAATGGTTAGGGGGGTCTAATAAAAAACCTAGCCGCTAACGGTGCCTGTGGAGTACCAGGGCACCCTCCACAGTATTTTTGCCCTTACTGTGTTAAACGGAGCAATGACGCAGTGGACCTAATTTGTCTCCGGGATAATCGGCTACTTTTCTTAAGTCTCAATTCCGAGGTTTAACAAAAGTGGGTAAATGTATATTTTCATGACTGGAATCAAGTTTGTACAGGTAAACCTTCATCACGCAAAAGGTGCTTCTGCTGTGTTGAGTCGAAGGTTTAAAAAAGAAGGACTGGAAGTGGCGCTTATTCAAGAGCCATGGTCCAATAAACGAAAGATTCTTGGTGTTCTGACACAAAATAGTAAACTATTTTATGATGAGCAACAAGATTCTCCCAGAACTGCTGTCCTAGTACGTAAAACGTTAAAATGTTATCCTATTACAGAGTTTATCAGAAGGGACATTGTTGCGGTCATGGTAGAGGTACCAACCACTAGGGGTAAAACTGAGATCGCTGTGGCTTCAGCTTACTTTCCTGGTGATGTTCCTGAGGTACCTCCTCCTGAGATCGCATCATTTGTTCAATTCTGTAAAGAAAACAACAAATCGTTCATCATTGGCTGTGACGCCAATGCGCATCACACGGTTTGGGGTAGTACGGATATTAACAGTCGAGGTGAGTCACTATTAGAGTATCTGTCTTCGAACAATATAGACATTTGTAATAATGGTGATAAACCTACTTTCTTAAATGCAATCAGACAAGAGGTCTTGGATCTAACACTGTGCAACGCTGCAATCTTTGACAAGATCACAAACTGGCACGTGTCAGATGAGATTTCTCTATCTGATCATAAACACATAATCTTCAATTGGAGCGGTGGAGATTATTCTAGAACTGCATTTAGAAATCCCAGGAAGACAAACTGGGATCAATATGTAGAATTGTTTAATTTGCATTCATTTACAATGGGGGAAACTATCGATTCAACCCAAAAGTTGGAATCATTTTCTCAAAGAGTAAATGAAAGTATCATCAATTCCTTTAACAGCAGTTGTCCCACCATACAATCGTCTTCTACTAGAGACGTGCCATGGTGGAACTTTAAACTGGATCGCCTAAGAAAATTTTCTCGTAAAATGTTCAATAGAGCGAAACAAACGGGAGATTGGACTCAGTATAGGAAAGCCCTGACTGAGTACAACAACGAAATACGAAAATCTAAAAGAAAATCTTGGGTGCTGACATGTGAAAACATAAACAGTACTCCTGTAGTTGCTAGACTACAAAAAACGCTTGCAAAAGATCATGCAAATGAATTGGGAAATCTGAAGCGTGACGATGGAGCTTTTACCAAAACTCCTCGTGAAACTTTGGATTTAATGATGGAAACCCATTTTCCAGGTTCGGTTCTAAGTGTGAATTCCAATGATACTATATCTCTGGAAGGTGAAGGATGTCCTAGTATAAACTCAATGGAGTCAAATAGTACAGTAAACACCGCCTCAGATTTAGCTGATGAAATCTTCACGAAGGCCAGAGTGGAAAATGCGATAAGATCTTTTCAGCCTTTTAAATCTGCAGGAGTTGATGGGATATTTCCAGCACTGATTCAAAACGGAGAAGCGGTGTTGGTTCCATCACTAATTGAGATGTTCAAGGCTAGTTTGAGATTGAATTTCGTTCCATCAAAATGGAGACTTGTAAAAGTTATCTTTATCCCGAAAAAGGGGAAACGAGATAAAACGCATCCGAAAGCATATAGACCAATTAGTCTTTCTTCAGTTTTGTTGAAGACTATGGAAAAGGTTTTGAAGGATTTTATCAATTCTTCTTACATAAAAGAGCATCCCCTGTCTGACTTCCAGTTTGCTTATCAATCTGGTAAGTCAACGGTTACGGCACTTCACTCGCTAGTAACAAAGGTGGAAAAAACGTTTTCAGCAAAAGAAATAGCTCTATGCGCCTTTTTAGATATAGAAGGAGCATTTGATAATGCCTCCTATTCATCTATGAAGCGTGCCATGGAGAATAAAAACTTCGACCAATGTATCATACATTGGATTCATACTGTGCTTGCAAAAAGAGAAATCACCTCTGAGCTGGGAAGTTCTTCTATAACAGTAAGGGCAACAAAGGGTTGCCCTCAAGGAGGAGTCCTCTCACCACTAATGTGGTCCTTAGTTGTAGACGATCTTCTAAGAAGCTTGAAGGAAAGAGGTTTCGAAGTTGTGGGCTTTGCAGACGATATAGTCATAATAGTGAGAGGAAAGTATGACGAAACTGTTTCGGAGAGAATGCAAAGGGCCCTAAACTATACACATTCATGGTGTATTAAGGAGGGCCTTAGCATCAACCCGTCAAAAGTCGTAATTGTCCCTTTCACTAGGAGAAGGAAGATCAACCTAAAAGCTTTTCGGCTAGGAGGGATACAAATTCATCCTAGTGATCGAGTCAAATACTTAGGTTTGATACTGGATGCTAAACTGAACTGGAATGCTCAAATTGAGTCCGTGATCGGTAAGGCAACAAGTGCGTTCTGGTTATGCTCCAAAACTATAGGCAGGAAGTGGGGCTTGAAACCAAAAATGATAATGTGGATTTATACTGCCATAATCCGCCCAAAAGTGACGTATGCTTCGTTTGTTTGGTGGCCAAAAACAAAAGAGGCTACCACGCAATCAAAGCTTGCGAAAATTCAACGTCTTGCGTCCATTGCTGTTACAGGAGCGATGCGTAGCACTCCATCAAAAGCTTTAGATGCGATTCTCAATCTGCTACCTTTGCACGAGTACGTGCAATTAGAAGCGGAAAAGGAATTGCTGCGACTTAAACGAATTGAAAAGTTTATGCCAGGTGATCTTGTAGGTCACCTGAGCATTTCACAATACTTCCAAAATAGGCCAGTAATGAAAATGATTAAAGACTGGATGAAACCTGTGGAGAACCATGATGTTCCTTACAAGTTGCACGAAACAACTCGTGTAGATTGGGA
>NW_026917491.1:0-25000 GCF_035046485.1 Aedes albopictus
CCAGGCTGTTGGACTGCTTGCAGACTTTGCAGTCAATGCAATCCGTTTCGGGCATCGCGAATGGTTAATTCGATCGTGGACTTAACCTTGAATTTGTTGGATCGAAGAAGGATGATTCGGATCCGCCTCGTAAAATCCGTTTTTTGGTATTTTCAAGCTGTAATAACATGTTTATTTTGTAATTCATTTTTCACTTTTTTAGGGAAATTACTTACGTTATGGTATCTAAATAATGTATAAAGAGTTCGATTCCAACAATGATTAATTTTACAATAATATAGAGCAGCGTGATACAAACGTGTTTTTTTTTTCTTCTAAACAATAGGGGATAAAACCGGCTCAACAGACACCCTAACAGGAAGGTTAGGGTAGTGTGGGTTAAGGCCGTCTTCTACAACACTAGTAAAAGCCAGGACTACTCTCTCCTCGACCCACTAAAACACATTCAAAAGACAATTACACCGTCTTCGACCTTACGGCCTCTACAGACTGAACAGTACAAACATTCGACAACGGACGACACATTAACACCCAGTGGAGAATTTTCCGTTTGACGAAAAGTTTTCCCCGACTGGAGCGGGAATCGAACCCACACTCCGAGGCTTACGAGATACCTAAACGACTGACGCCGCTAACCGCTCGGCCACGAAGCCCACATTCCTATGGTCGCCAAACCCTACGTCTTTCCGACACCACCAAGAAGGTTGCTTCAGAGAGGGGCTAGTGCACATCGCACCCTCAAGATTAGCTGCGTAGCCTAGCAGCAATGAACATCGATGACTCGCTCTGGAGAGTCCATCACGGTTATATGCTGGCGCTTAGCCAATTTCCCGAGTGGTCCTCGCCACTCCCATTGTCCTCGGAAGGCGGGCATGGTCAACCCCGCCCGTGCCCAACTGCTTGGCAGACATCAAGAACTAATGCCCACTAGCGTGGGACACAAAAAGACATTTTACTCCTGTACACTTTTTGAGTTCCATTCTGGTCCCATATCAACTGTGCAAAATTTTAGCTCGATCGGAGAAACTATATTTTAGCGCCAGCCATTTTAAGTTTTCATACGATTAAGTATGGAGAAAATCACTTTTTCAAAGAAAAATCGCCACAGATTGACCCTTAACCCCTAAAAATAAATCAATGAAAGATTTCTGTTGGAAATTTTACGAGGAACCAACCCTCCGAAGACCGCAAAGCGATCTGAGTCATGTGAAAAAAGTTACTGACTGAAAACAGAACGGCATGCAAACGCTGTTTAACGTGTAAGGAATAACAATAAATAATAAAATCTCGTTATTTTATCGATCGGGTGAGGCCTAATAACTTTTTCCATAAACGTCGCATCGATTTGCTGTCTTCAGAGGTCTGATTCCTAGTGAAGTTTTCTACAGAAATCATTCGTCGACTTACTTTTAGGGATCAAGGGGTGATTCCTAGCGATTTTTCTTTGCAGGAGTAAAAGTTCCCAATAGTAAATCGTATGAAAAACTAAGAATGGCGGGCGCTAAAATATAGTTTTTCCGATCGATCTGGAATTTTGCACAGTTGAGACGGGACTAAAGTGGAACTCAAAAAGTATACAGGAACTTGAGTTTTTCCATTTTTTTGTATTTTCCCACATACAACGTGTACCAGGCTAATGCCCACGTGCAACTCGATCTGACTTGCCCGCAAAGGAAGGGTATCACTACCCTTCAGGCCCTATCAGATGCACCCGAAGGTTACAGACTGCAGGGTCTCACCTACCCCGACCCTTGCTGGGAACCCCTTTCCAACCGCGGGCTCGGTTCCAACCCAGTAGACCGACGCCACGACAGCACCGCTACCGGGACTTCTCGACCGCAGGGTACCGGTATGACCTACGAAGCCGACTTTGAACCCCCTGGACCACCTCTTGCGCTGCATCTGGACTAGCCATTCTCCGAGTCCAAGTGCCATCTCCTCTGTAGCTCCCAGACGATATGGGTGATAGCCGTTGAAACGGCGTTCCAGCTAACCTCATCCCTACACATCCTCTGGACCAAATGGTCCGGAGCTGTGTCCTCCCCGCATATGGCAAGCATGCGGTCACGCATTGTGCAAAACGCGGGCTCACGAACAAAACGTGTTCCGCCGTTTCCTCTAAACCATTGCACACTGGGCATTCGGGAGAATCCGCTTGCCCTAAATGGTGTAGATACTATCGGAAGCAACCATGACCTGTAAGGATCTGTGTCAGGTGGAATGTAACTTCCCCATGGCGCCTATTAATCCAGCTATCTACCCTTGGTATCAACCATTTGACCATTGAGGCCATCCTGGCAGTCCTGTGTATGCCTCTTGTGCCGCGCTTTTCGAAGCACTCCATGTCCTCACTGATAAGAATGCTGATATGCACTATACTAGTAATGACACAGAGAGCGTCGTGTGACACGGTACGGTACGCGCTCGCAACCCTCAGGCACATAAGCCTGTAAGTACTTTCCAGCTTCCGTCGGTAGCATTCAGTACTTAGCGAGGTGCCCTACGCCGGGCCGCCATACCTAAGTATGGACGTAGCAACACTAGCCAGAAACTTGCGCTTACTGGCGTACACCGCAGAGCTATTGGACATCATCCGGGACAGTGCCGCAATAGCTGTAAAGGCTCTTTTACAGGCATAATCGACGTGGCTACTGAAGGTAAGCATATCGTCGATCATCACACCCAAGTGTTTGACGGAGCGATTTGACAGGCTAGTGCGCTCTCCTACACTAATCTCCGTCTGCTGCTCCGACTTCCGGTTGTTAACAACCGTCACCTCTGTCTTGTGGTGAGCCAGCTCCAGTTTCCTGGATCGCATCCACGCCTCCACAACCTTGATCGAGTGGTCGGTAGTCAATTTCACCTCCTCGATCGTTTCACCGTAGACTTCGAGCGTAATGTCGTCGGCAAATCCGACAATCTCCACTTCCACTGGGTACTCTAACCTCAACACCTCGTCGTACATGACATTCCATAACACCGGACCCAGCATGGAACCTTGCGGGACTCCTGAGGTTATGTGAAAGTATTTCTGACCCACCTCCGTGTCGTAGACTAGTACACGGTTATGAAAGTAAGTTTCGAGAATCTTGTACAGTTACTCCGGTATCCCCAGACGCAAGAGCGCATCGGCAATAGCAGACCAGCTGGCGCTATTAAACGCGTTTCTTACATCCAGAGTCACTACCGCGCAGAAGCGAATTCCCCTCCTCTTAGGCTCGAGTGCTTTCTCGGCGGTTTTTGTAACCGACAGGATAGCGTCTACGGTGGACCTCCGCTTCCGGAAGCCGTACTGGTTGCTCGAAAGACCATTTTCGCCCTCGGTGAACCTCAACATTCTATTGAGGATGATCTTTTCGAGCACCTTCCGCGCCGTGTCAATCAAGCATATTGGTCAATGTGCACCTCCTGATGGCAGACCTCCTGATGGCAGCACTGCCAGGAATACCCCCCGTTCATCTCAAACTGTTTCGGACATCGGCAAGTTCACCGACGACTGACAACCGCTGTCAGACAACCTTGCAGACAACATCACGCGAGATAAGTGCCTGGGCTGTCATCAGGAGGTCTTCTTTGTAGTACAAATTTAGCTAACCACACGTTTGTGTCACGCTGCTCTATATTATTGTAAAATTAATCATGTGTTGGATCGAAGAAGGATGATTCGGATCCGTCTCGTAAAAGCCGTTTTTTGGTCTTTTCAAGCTGTAATAGCATGTTTATTTTGTAATTCATTTTACACTTTTTTAGGGAAATACAATAATATAGAGCAGCGTGATACAAACGTTTTTATTAATTCTTTATAGAATGAGGAATTCTGTTGGTTAGCAACATCGTAGAAAAACCTCATTCTGCACTACCTGACCTTGCTCCGCGGCACGCCCGTAAGGGATTACTTCGTAGAGGGACTGTGGACTGTGCTTTCGCACTCTCACTATCAACTGTCAGCCGTCACATACAGCTTTTCTCTAGGGGGCCAACTCGACTAACTGTTTGTCGGCCCGCCATTTCCTGTGGAGGTGAAGCACAATTGTGGATACCATGGTCGACACGGCATTCCACTCGTCCACCCCCGTACACATCTTCTCTATAATGTTATCGGGAGTAGTATCCCTACCGCATAACTCTAACATGCTCGACCTCTGCTCCGCGAAACGCGGGCACTCGAAGAGCACATGTTCCGACGTTTCCACCCTGTTTGCACACTCCGGACATGAGGGTAAATCTGCATGCCCGAACCTGTGCAAGTTCCACCTGAAGCACCCATGGCCCGACAGGAATTGTGTCAGGTGAAAGTTCACTTCGCCATGGGGCCTACACGTCCACCGGGACACGCTCGGTATGAGCCTGTGTGTCCACCTACCCTTGGTTGAAGAGTCCCAGACTCTCTGCCATTTCACCATAGACGAAGTTCTGGCGTTTCGTCGCGCACCTCTTGTACCTCTTTCGTCGTAGCACTCAACATTCTCAGCCAACACCAGTGCTATCGGCATCATGCCAGCTAGAACGCATACCGCGTCTTGCGAGACGGTCCAGTATGCACTGGCCACCCTAAGACACATTAGCCTATGTGCACTCTCTAGTCGGTCAACATTCATCTGCACTTTGAGCGCGTTCGACCATGCGGCGGCGCCATACCGTAGTATGGACACCGCTACTGACGCGAGCAGCTTTTGCTTACTCGAGACAACTGCCAAACTGTTTGTCATCATCCTAGATAATACCGTAACCGCTACGCTCGCCCTCTTACAAGCATACTCGACATGACTACTGAAGCTCAACTTGTCGTCGACCATGACTCCAAGAAGCTTCAGTGAGCGACAAGACTCGATCGAGCACCCGCCCGTGGTGACCACTGCCTGCTGTGCAAACTTGCGGTTGTTCACCACCAAAACCTCCGTCTTGTGGTGTGCGAGTGTCAGTTGCCTCGACCTCATCCAGCCCTCCACTATGTCAATCGCATGCGCTGCCGTCAATTCCACCTCTTCGACCGACTCACCGTATAGCACTAGTGTAATGTCGTCAGCAAAGCCAACCAACTTTACTCCCGGTGGTAGTGCTAGCCTCAATACTCCGTCGTATGCCACGTTCCACAGTACCTTGCTCAAGATGGATCCTTGTGGTACCCCCGCGGTGACATTGTACTGTTTTTGGCCTTCCTCAGTGTCGTAAATCAGCACCCTGTTCTGGAAGTACCTACCCAGAATAGGCCTTAGGCCACCTATCACAAGAAAATATCTACGCATTTTTTTTCATAGTTGCCATGGTAAATTTTCACTTTTGCTTCAACGGGTTTGTTTGCAGAACGATGTGTGCGATTTCGTTTTCACATATGCCAGAATTCAAACCATTTTCTGAATAACTTATCGAATACTCACATTTTCTCCTCGTCGCCAATGTAATATTCACTGTTATGATCAGGATTCGGAAGATATATACTTAATAACACTGAGATACAATTGCCTTTAATCTATATAAATAAAAATGGAATGGTGTTTGTATGTCACGAATAGGCTCGGGAACGGGCCAAAGGATCTACACCATTCTTTCAGTGTTTCATTCGTGCAGGGCTCCGACGTATTCGCACGGAATAATAATTGGAAAAATTGACCGGGAACGCACCAAAAACGAGAAGGATTGAAATTCCATTTTGCGGGGCATTTTCTACAGAGCTGCATGTCAAAAAACTCAGTAGGCAGGCAGAACGACGTTTGCCGGGACAGCATCGTTCTTGTATCTTGCCGGGATTTAGATCGTTCTTGTATCTCCTACTGTCATTGACTGACTTCTCTTATCTGTCATACTCATGACCTACTACGCTAGTCCGATACTACAATTCGTACTTAAGGCGAAACTGGAAGCACTTCCTCATTTTTTTTGGTTTTTGATTTATTATTAAATAACGAAGCAATATTTTCATAATCGGGTTTCGTATACATGTTGAGTATGGATCAAGGTATCTTCTGAATTTTTTTGAGGTGGAAAATGTTTTCCATTTTTGCAGAAACCATTTTTTTTGTGATATTCTGTTCAAAAAATGGTTTCTGCAAAAACGAAAAACATTTTCCACCACAAAAAAAAAAAATCAGGAGATATGTACCTTGATCCATACTCAACATGTGCACGAAAACCGATTTTGAAAATATTGCTTCGTATTTAATAAAAAAATCAAAAAGTAAGGAATTGCTTCCAGTTTCGCCTTAAGGGAAAAAGCAACGCAACAATTTTGGTAGATGATATCAAGGATTATAGAATGAAAATATTGAGTTCAAAAAGTCTCCGAACTGCTGAGCGGAGCAGCTGTTAAGAGTTCTGTGTCTTTTAGTGGAACATTTAAGTCGCGGAAAAAATATATCAATAAAATTATCTCGCTAATTAAAGCACGTTTGAGATAATTTTCATTATTTTTCTGCTGGAGGAAAAAGTGAATGCAAGGTTAAAGCACACAACCGATCAAAATTTAAATATCTACCGTCAGCATTGAATCCTCCTAATAGAAGGACCATTGGCGTACCTAGCTTTTTCTTTTTTCTCACTCACTCTCCTAAGAAAGATGGGGCAAATCCGTACGACCCCGTAGTGCTAAGTCAGCCTCATGTTGCTTGACCGCCAATTGGGTTCTTTAGGGGTATTCGGATTATTTCATAATCGGATTCTCCTCCCAAAAATTAGTCGAAATCCAAAATTTCAAAATTTTTGGAATCCAGGAGCTATTTTTAAAAAGCATTTAAAGTTTGTATAGGGATTTTTTTTTTGTTCGGGTTGAACTGTCATTTTATCGATTGAACTGTCATTCTATCCACGAAAGTTAAAATTGTTTTGTTAATTTAATTATCAAAACAAAGCTATTGGAATCCAATAAAATCACGTTATACTAAAAAAATAGAGCTCTTTCGATTAGGCTATAGAAAATAGCAATATTTTATTCACTTAACAACCCAATTGCAATTTTCATTGCACTACCCTGCCACGTCAACTAATAGTTATTTATGCAACGAGTTGCAGAATGAGGATTTTCACAGCACGAGTCGTACATTAAATATGACGAGTGATGTAAAAATCGAGTTTTGCTACGAGTTGCATACACCATTTTTTGCAATGACAAAAAAAAAACATTCACTAGAATATGATCATTTCCATAAGAACCATCGTGCTTCACGGTGATTCAATGGGGATGACCACGTGCTTCATCATACGAAACACGAAATTTGGATCAAGCAAGCTGTGCTATAACCGTCACAATTTTGCCAGTTCTTACCGTGGAAACTTTGGTTGTTGAACAAACAATTAGAGTAAGGTGGGGCAAAAGTTCGACCCAAGTTGAAAATTCAATTAATTTAAAAAAATCGATGCGGATAAAAATAAATAGATACCGTGTGGTGATTCTACCATCCATGAGCTAAAATTTTGCTGAACAAAGTTACGCCAAATGTCTTTTCAATTTTGAGTTACAACACTTTTTGTATACATAGGTATGTGTGTTTTATTCGAACTCTTGCCCCACCACTGGGGCAAAAGTTCGAATCTAGTGTTTGTGGAATTTCGCTAACCATAGCACACTACTTTGACACTTTAGTAATCGAAATACTTGAACCCACTTGATATTTGATGTTGGAACTGGAATACACTTTAAAGTTCGATCTGGATTTTACCCAAATCAGGGTTAAATTTACTACACCAAAAATTAGTAGTTTTCCGCCAAATTTAGACAAAACAACATCTTTTTTCAACTTTGATCGAATTTTCTCACTAATTCCATCACTCTTAGAGATACTATGTACAATTTGAAGAATTTTAGGTTTTTACCTAAAGTTGCCACATGACTCGAACTTTTGCCCCACAATTCGAACTTTTGCCCCACTATGCGTAAAATATGATTTCCAAATCTTTTTGGCGAAAAGTTATACATGCTAAAGTAACTTCAAAATATACCTAGCTACGCCCCAAAATAAATAGCGAAGTCGATTTCATTACAATTCCATTCCATGCGTTGGAAGGACCATCGCATGTTATAATTTTTTGATCAAAAACCAACATTTTGTCATAACTTTTCGAAATTAAGATCAATTCTTATAATTTTTGGAGTGAAAGACTCTTTTTCAAAAATGGTTCGAACAACCTTGACACCCGAAAGTAATAATTTGAATTGAGCTCAAAAACTTCAAAAGAAACTCTTGCCCCACTCGAACTTTTGCCCCACTTTACTCTATATTATGATTCATAATGTAACTGAAATGAGTTGCATTATGAACCATAATGCAATTGTTTGGTGTATTACGGAAAAGTAGGCCATTTAGTTACTGAAACGGCTAGTATAAACATATAATTTATAGTGTTGAGTTGCTAAAATTGTTTTTTTTTTTCTATCGGCTCAAATCCATCCAACAGACAAAAACTGCAGTGTGTTGAATTTCGACAAACAAGTCTAAAGTTTTGTTTTCAACATGCAGAAACCGATAGTACCACAGTAGTGCCTAAAAGCAGTACTCGTATAGAAACTATCACCGCGTGTGCCGAGGAAGAAGAAACACCGATGTAAGATGTGAATTCTATTGTGCTCGCTGCTAGAATATCTAGTAATAAATATCGTTCGTTCCAATAAATATATTGTCAGGCCGCCACAAAACCGGACTTCGCACAATCAAGACGCGACCCAACTCGCGACGTTTTTGAATCATGTTAAAAGTAGTGCGCATCTTTCCCGTTGTTGTCAGCAACACAGCGCACTAGATGCGAAACAGATGCCACACTTGTGGTCCAAGGAAATGGCAATTTTTGATTGAATGTCTGTCCTGATTCCAACCGGACCGGATAGACAATAGCTCCAACATGAGATCGGTTTTTTGATGATACGTTTTCATCCAGAGATCAGTAGTAGTTGGCGCGCAAAATTGGTGGAAATCAAACTACACCGATGCCGCAGCGGATTGGATGGAGCAGTGACCAATAGACAATAGTTAGCTAGAGTCGCGTGTGTTACAAGCCAGTTTCCGATGTCCGGTGAAACGGTTTTGGGATAATTACGAACAGTGATCGATCGAACTTTTGAACATCGCGATTAAAATCTTCAAGGAAACCTGGCCCAGATGGTATTCCATCAACTTTCCTGAAGATGAATATCGAAACTCTGCTAGTTCCTATTCGCCACGTGTTCAACTTATCTCTGTCAGTTGGAGTGTTCCCGTCCATTTGGAAAAATGCGACCATGTTTCCCGTACATAAGAAGGGGCAACGGAAGGACGTTGAAAATTATCGAGGAATTTCATCTCTGTGTGCCATTTCCAAATTGTTCGAGCTTGTAGTAATGGAACCTTTGTCGTCTCACTGCAAAAGTCATCTAAGCAGCGATCAACATGGATTCGTCCCAGGCAAATCTACAACCACCAATCTTCTGTGTCTTACGTCATTCATTGGCGATAGCTTCGCACAAAACGTACAAACGGATGCCATATATACAGATCTATCTGCAGCATTTGATAAGATCAATCACGCAATAGCAATAGCCAAATTAGAAAGATTTGGCATTAGCGGAAATATCCTGCGCTGGCTTAGTTCATACTTAACTGCTAGGAAATTGACTGTCTCGATCGGAGGATTCCAATCTGCCGAGTTTCATGCCACGTCCGGAATTCCTCAAGGCAGCCATTTGGGGCCGTTGATTTTCTTGATTTATTTCAATGATGTCAACTACACGTTGAAAGGACCCCGTCTGTCTTTCGCAGATGATCTGAAAATCTACCGGATGATTCGCTCTATCGAAGACGCAATTTGCCTCCAGCAGGATCTGGATGCATTCATGAACTGGTGCATATTAAACCGAATGGTGGTAAATCCCGTGAAGTGCTCCGTGATTTCGTTCGCTAGAATTCGTAAACCTATAATTTTCCAGTACAAGTTCTTCGACACCGTGATTCAGCGTGCACATGATGTGAAGGACCTGGGGGTGATTCTGGATTCACAACTAAGCTTCAGACAACATGTTTCTTTCGTCGTTGAAAAAGCGTCTAGAACGTTGGGCTTCATATTTCGGATCGCCAAGGACTTCACAAGCGTGTATTGTTTGAAATCTCTGTATTGTTCGCTAGTTCGATCGACGCTCGAGTATTGTAACGTGGTTTGGAATCCTCATCATCTAAGAGGAATAGAGAGGATAGAATCTGTTCAGCGTCGTTTTATCCGCTTTGCTCTCCGCCGACTCCCATGGCGCGATCCGTTGCGACTGCCTAGTTACAGAAGTCGGTGCCAATTGATTGACCTAGAGAGCCTACAGGTGCGCAGGAACGTTGCACGAGCAATGGTCATTGCGGACTTGTTGCAGGGAAGGATGAACTGCCCCGCACTCTTGCAGTCCGTCGATTTGTATGTTCGTCCAAGAGCACTGCGGAATAACGTGATGTTGCGACCTTGGCTACGGCCTCCTTTGCGTAGGACTGTGTACGGACAGCAGAGTGCCATTACTGGTTTGAAACGGGCGTTTAACAATGTAGCCTCTGTGTTCGACTTCAACCTTTCCAGGGAAACGATCAAGCGAAAGTTTAAGGCTGTATTTAGTTTTTCTTCATGACGAATAATGATATTATTTTTTTTTTTGTGTGCGTGTTTTTGTATGTAATTTTATTATTTTACTTTTATTGTAACAACGATAGGGAAATAAGTAAGGTTAAGTTATTTATACATCATAAGGACCTGTGTTGTCTGTTGATGTCATACAATAAATAAATAAATAAATAAACATTACTGGCCAGTGCGTATGATGGGTATATTGAAGGAAGTTAGACATAAGCTGTAATCTTGGGGTAAGTGATAAAAAAAAAACATACTCTCGGTTGAGATTCTGACAAGCGAATCAAATGTTGGTAAATAATAAAAGTTTTGAATTTGTTTTCGCTAAATTTAGTGTTTGAGTGTTTGAGGAACAACCGTACCAACCGTTCGTTGGGAGTGGTGCTGCTAAGAAGGTTAATGCACACTCCGTTTTAGTTGGCGGTACTTCTCCTGGGATGGGACACAGCCATTTCTCCATGTGCACTGGCTTCAAAGCCTAAGTTTAATATATCGCAAAACTTTTGACATTTTCATATGTTGTACCTTAGGAATTTTGATAATTTTCTTTAAAAATAGACGGTTCGTGTCGTCACATGTCGCCGCCATTTTGAATAGTACATCTTCAACATCATGCTTAAGACTGCATATAAACGGAAAATATTTTGCAAAAATTTGCTGTTTTTCAAGTTGGAGCTATTTGACAAAGCCATATTTTGCATATATTTTACGTTATTTTTTTCATATTTGACTGACATAAAATTTATCTTCCCACAAGTTTACACGTTTTGAACAAACTTGATTGAATTTGATTGAAAGATGAAATTGAATTTCTAACAGAAAAGAAAAAAAATGTGTGGTTTACTGGCTTACACAATTTTTCAAATTATTGCTGTTACGTAATTTTTTAATAGGGTCTAGGACCATTAGGGCAGGAGCGCCTATTTTGGGCACTTGTTGCTATAACTCAGTCAATTTCAAACCGATTGGCTTGAATTTTTGAACATGGCTAGATACTTTGCGTATCTGATCGTGTCTCAAAAATAAAGTAATTCGATTCAAAATTGACTGAGTTATAGCAGCAAGTGCCCAAAATATGTGCTCCTTGCTCAAATGGTCCCAGATCCCACTCCTTTTTGTACCGTAATCCGGGGTCAAATTGATCACTTCACAATAACTTTTGCGGATAACATTTGTGGCAATTAAAAAATTGCCAAAAGAATTTCTGGAAAATCAGTACCCAGTGGATCTCCATGAAACAATGTGACAGAATTTTGTTCAACAAATTTAAATTTTTAGTAAAATCACCCTAAAAAAAAAAATGAAGATGCCGCTTTGGGGCGAAATTGATCAGTATACAATTAAGCATCGGTTTAAAAGAAAAAAATCCTTATCCACTTAGTTTTGCTATTCTAAACCCGAAAAACGCGTCAAAACTCTTACAACTAGTGAATTTGGCACTTAAAACGCAAAATTAAATTTTGAAATTTCCCCCTTAACGCCTACAGGTAGGCGATTTCTTTTGAAATAAGTGATTTCTGTTACAATAAATGGCTTGTTCATCAAAAAAAGAACTTTTATTAACTTATTCATTTTCAAAATAGCTTCACACTCAGCTGAGCTCGGCTAATTTTCATTCTTTTGCCGAGATCCGCACAGCCGAGCTCTCAGCAATCGCAATTTAACTGAGATATCAGCAAAAAATCAAGTTTATTCATAGCAGCACCCGTGGGTGCCGCTATCATCAAACATCAAATGTCAAACGTTTAGCCGAGATCTCAGCCAATGAACTTTAACCGAGATCCGCACAGCCGATCTCGGCATTCTGTTTTAAGTGTGTTCATAACTTCCCAACCAAAAATAAGGTTAAACTAACTTTTTTCTATAAAACTAAAAGTCTAAACTTTTCTCTAGACATCTATGAACTAGATTAGGTAAGAAGTTTGAGATCATTGCGACGCTTAGAAGTTCCTGGTATGCAATTACAATGTAGTACCCAAATGATCAATTTCACTCCGCTGATCAATGTGACCCCGGTTTACGGTACTCCTTTTGAAACACTAAAAATAGGTTCCCAGAAGAAGTAATGAAAAGAAGATTCTCAAACAAAGAAAGGTAATATTGCACAAGGGTTGTTACGTTTCGTTTACGTCGCAAAAGAAAATAATTCAATTTTCACTGTTTAATTTAGATTTTTTTTATTCAAATTTTAGAGTGATAACAAAATAGACGATCGAACATGGCACGGCTCAAGCCAACACTCCTCGTGTCCTATACGATCGGGTTTTATTTGTGATGATCGTTCGGCAATTCATTCACAATTTGTTTCACGAACCACAATGCTCGTTACAGGGTATTGATCTAGAAACAGCAGCGCGTAATTGATCAATCGTTTTATCAACGGAGTACATAGCGCTCCTTGAGGATCAAACTCTTGTGCCGGTTCTAGTCGGCTAGACAAACCGTATTAGAAATTCTCTTTTTATTGATTATTAAGAGTTTGTAACATCGTCGTACTCCGTCAAGTACTCCGTCGGGTAGACGTATTGCTCAGCGGAGGGAAGTGCATGAGGATGCGTTGAGATAACAAAATAACAGATTAAAGAATAATTTATATACATATTAACTTTTGAGACAAAAAAGGAAGATCGAAGTAGACAGTGACCGCGAGTGGAAGTGTTTTTGAGTTTGACAGCATTTTTTCGCGTGAAATTTTTCGCTATTCGGCTGATGATTCGGCTGGCCCTACGCCACCCTTATTACAGATATTTTAAATGAAGCTGAATGTTTCGGAGGGTGTTAGCCGTGGTAATGTCAAGTGTTTCGTCTAATTATAATTATAAAGATAATTATCTTTACGAGTATGCTGATCGCAAACGGGTAAAAGAGGTTGCCCGGTTCACAACGATTGCATTGCGCCAGTCGTCGTTGTTTCGCGTATGTATGTATTGGGCCGTGATAAGTGCTTGTTGTCTCGATTGTCGGATAGCGATCGATCTCAGTTTTGCGCCGTAGTATTAAGCAGGGTTGAAAAAATCTCATTCAATTGAATGAATTTCTGCTGAACTGAATGCTTTTTACATTCATTTTCAGCTCCGCTGTGAGATACTTGAAAGTGAACGCAGAAAAATTCAACAACATTGTGGAGGTAATGACTGCACCATCATCAACACACGCTCTGCGCTGATGGATGCTTCATTTCAACACCGGCCGCATGAATGCGACTCGCCCATAAGCAAACGTGGTGAATTTTTGTCGTTTGAGTGCCGGTCACAGGAAAAATGTTGTTTTTGAACCTCGCCGTCTCCCCGGTGTGAGCGAAGAGAGAATTTTTATTCTCTTTTCAATTGCCTCCGTGAAGGACGGGGGCTTCAACGTCAGAAGCGGTGTGGTGAAAAGACAAAAACAAAAACACACGTTCGTTGGAAGCTTCGGAATTTTTGCAACCGTGGTATTAAGTGGTCGTACAATCAGTACGGAATGCAGTTCTGGTCACATGGTGCTCTTTCTTTGGCTGGACACCTTGGGCACCATACGTGGTTGGCGATCGAACGATTTGCTGTGAAGCACTCAATCGGAAGCTGCGGACCGAGTTCTCACAATAACCACCTGTATTCAAAGTTATCAGTTGAATTCAATTATCTTATTATGTTATAAAGGTTGAATTACCTTATCTATTACTAATGTTTACTCTTTCAGCGGTAACCAGGTAAATTAAACTAAATTTATATCGATTTGTCATACGCTTTTTCGCCAAGGAAAGCATCCCATAAAAACCCATCCAACTTTCAACTCCAGATATCTATGAAGTGGCTCAAGTTCTTGGACATATTTTGAGTAGATATCTAATCAACATTTCCTCCCCATCCCCGCTGATCGTAAGGACCTGGCCAGGTATCAAACAAGGAGTTTGTTGAATAAAAGGTTTGTCAAGTCCCAGGCAACTTTTCTGGCGCATTTAACGTCTCTATTGACAGCCACCCCAGGATGTGTACGGTCGGCTATGCTATGCTTTGCTATGCCATCTTTTGAGGCAAAAAATAAACGCCAACTTTGTTTCCTTTGATTCTCACAAAACAACTGATTTTAGTGCCACAGAAGTTAATGTGAATCGCTTGAATCTAGCGCGGGCAAAGTTTGCATCTTCGAAACTGATTTAGGTCGGCTCAAGAAACTGTCATTCTCCATTCAACAATAATCCGTATTACGTCGAAATAATAGAATGTTTTCATAAATATTGTCAATGTTATCAACATAGCGAGTGTGGCTATCGATAGTAATGAATTTTCATGAACATTATTTGATTTTCAAATGATACAAACTACTACTAGTTCTAAATAAGGATTTTTTTCGTCCTGTCATTCAGGTTTTTATGATCTCTGATTGCTTTTTATCGTTTGTTTTACACTTATCAGGTACATCGATCATGGCTCTGGTGTTATATCGCTCAGAATTATGGATCCATTCGTGTTCGACTCTGGCGTTTATGAATGTATCATTGTGTCAGCTGGTGGATCTTGTAAATCCCAAACTCGTGTGAATATATTAGAAGCGGATGGTATTTCCAGGCCGCCACCTCAAATAATGATGTATCCACAATCATATGTAGCAGAACAAGGATCGATGGTTATATTTTGTGCTCACGTAGTACCACAAAACTGTGATATTAAATGGAAAATTCGTGGTATTGTGGTTGATGAAGATATGGATAATATCCAGGTAAGTTTAGTTACGATTATAAGAATATAGCACACTTTCTATTTAATGGATAAATGCTTTAGTTTTCTAAGATTTTTCATGTTATTTAATATAGCTAAATCGTTTTCATATAAATCGACTATATCTGGGACTGGTGAAATCGTACCGTGTTACAAGAAAATTATCCCAATGCTATATTGATAGAAGACAATAACTAATATGTTAATTATATCCTTGATGATGAACCTGGGCGTGTTAGTAGAAGACCTGTAAGTAAGTATAATTTTAAGAAAAAAAGAAAATCGGGTTAAGCAGGGTATCGCGCCACTTGGGCGGTGGCTTCTATATTCGTCTGTTTTCCACTATAACTCAGTCAATTTTGAACCAATTGACTTGAAATATTGTACGCGGGTAGATACTATACCTATCTCACCACATTCCAAAAGTTGTGTTAATTGGTTCAAATTTGACTGAGTTATAGTGAAAAACAGACAAATATAGAAGCCACCGCCCAAGTGGCGCGATTCCCTAATGTTCCTTTGAATTCCACTAAGAATATGCAACCTTTGACAGATACGTATTTCGATCTCAACTGTAAGGTCGAGTCGAGTCGAGTCACAAGACACTGAAGACGACCTTACAGTTGAGGTCGAAATACGTATCTGTCAAAAGATGCAAATTCTTAGTGGAATTAAAAAGAACAGTACTTAACCCGATTTTCTTTTTTACTTAAAATTATATCCAGCTAATTATAATATGGAAAAAATACCTCAAGTCTGCTCAAGGTATAAGTTGAACCTGAACATAGGGAGTTTCAGGCGTTTGACCATACGCGTCTATTAGACCGATGCAAATTTTGAAGTTTTGGCTCCCCTATGCTTGATCGAAGTCAAATTGGGTTCTGATTACCCTGAATAAATAGTTTGTAACTACCAGGGGCCTGTAGCATAATGAAAATTTTACTAATAATATTAGTCTTGTAGCTTGTAACTTGTGGCTTCGTGGTCGTGCGGCTAAGGTCACCAAGCCTTTAGTCGTATCGTGCTAAGGAGCGCGGGTTCGATTCCCGCCGCAGCTGTCAGGAAAAGTTTTCGGCTGTGCCACTGGGCGTTGCATGCTAGTCCGTTGTCTAGTGTCGTGCTTCCTTAAAAGAGCAAATAGCTCACTGGAAGCATTAAACGTGTCTGTGTCTTAAAAAAACTTGCAATTTTCTGTTGCATAAAAATCCTACAAGTACAAGTTACAAGTCCAATACTACAAGTCGGTTGGACTAATATTATTAGTAGAATTTACAAGTGTATGTTGCATAAACAAACTACAAGTATAAAATATTAGCTATGACTTGTACTTTTGATTACAAGTCTCAAAGGTTTTGTAATAGTAGTTTACGCAACAAGGTGCAGAATGAAGATTTTTACAGCACGAGTCGTACATTTACCCAACGAGGCTTGCCGAGTTGGATAATTACGGCGAGTGCTGTAAAAATCGAGTTCTGCACCGAGTTGCGTACAACGTTTTTTGCAATTTTATAAATTACCACTTGAGGACAGTTTTTAACAAAACTTTTTCACAAACTGCATACTGATGTTCATAGCCATGTTTAAGAAAGTCTGACCATAGCAGGTTATACTGTGTAGTTGCCACAAATTTTCAAACCTGCGTCCAGAAAGCATCAAGAAGTTGATCAAAACTGAAAACAGTGCTGTAATGGTTCATTACGCAACGCAAATCAGTGCTGTAATGAACCATTACAGCACTGCTAATTTGGAATGGCAAAGTAGGCCTTTTCCTTACAGATTTGCGGGAGGTAAAACAACCTATTACGATGAGAAGTTGCAAAAAATAATTTACAAGTTAGATTTAAAATATTGCAGAAGTCATATTTAGTTTTGAATATATCGATTCACCATTTTGATGAACTCAAAAGATATTATTTATCTAACATGCCAACCTTAATTCCAGTTTTCGACGATTTATTTTTTTTATTTATTTTTTATTTTATTTATTGTCCTTCATCGGGCATTAAGCCTTAATGAAGCCTGGCAGGGAAAAGCCTTTTGAGTTGCCCACATCACTCGGCTCACTCAAAAAGGCATAAAAACCCCACATCTTTTACAGGTTTACAATATTACTTAACATATATACAAGAGGGCTTAAGAACTAAATAATTAAAAACCACGAACAATAAATATCTAAAACCATTACAAATAATACAAAAACTCACACACATACAAAGTCAATTGCGCATTGTGTAGCGTTTGACCAGCTTCTTCACTATCGATGACTTTCCTGGAGCCTTCGTTTGAATGCGCTGGCAGAAGTGTTGAAATCGAACAGCTCGTACTCATGGTTGAATATCGGCTAAAATATAAACGACTCATAGAAAAGCGATCATTTTCCGTAACAAAATCAGAAATTGCCAATAAAGAAGTAGGGGTGGGAGCAATAATAAACTATAAAATTTCCATAAACAAATCAAAAAGTGCATAAATAAATCAAAATTTCCCATAAATAATTGATTTTCGAGCAATAAAAAACGTCGGAATTTCCACGAATAATTCAATAATTGCAATAAATAACTACATTTTTTCCACCAAAACAGTTAAAATTTTCCATAAATAAATCTGATTTTTCCATAAATAATTTAAAAATTCCCAATTGAAAAACATCAAAAAAGCAATTGAAAATTTAGCAATAAATAGGAACTGATGAGCAAGGTAAAAGCACCGGCTGAGCCATGCGGCGAAGCCGCATAGAGGATTGAGGAACTGAGGCGGCAGAAGGCCGCCGATGTTTCCGAAATCCGATGCGCCGTCACTGCGTCGATTCGGTTCTAGGCAATCCACAGATCCAAGAATTTGCCCGGTATAATGCGAACAGAGATGTTATTCCTTTTTTAAGTCCGACGAGCGTTAGCGAGTTCGGACAGCAAGCGATTGTCTGTTAAATTGCACAATAGTTTCAGTCTTTCTATCATAGTTCTATAATGTAGTATGTTCGAAAATTTTTGTTGGAAAAAATATAGTTTTTTATTGCAATTGTTGATTTATTTGTGGAAATTTTTACATTTTTTATTGCTAGAAAATCAATTATTTATGGGAAGTTTCGATTTATTTATGCGCTTTTTGAATTGTTTATGGAACTTTTCTAGTTTATTATTGCTTCCACCCCTAATTATTTATTGGTAATTTTCGAATTATTTATGGAAACTTTTTAATTTATTATGGGACGATTAATTGGCTGCCTTGAATATCTCCGACATGAACCGGATTGGTTCATGCGATCCATAACCTGTGTTTCGACTCGAGTATCAAAAAGTCGCGTTGACGAAGCACTCGCGTTGGAGCATAGATGTTGACTAGGTTCAAAAGTTCAGGACAGTCCAACTCGTCCAACAGAATTTTTGCCACGAAAACAGCTTGAGCGTGCTTCCTTCTCTGCTCAAGAGTTTCGATTCCGAGCAATCTGCAGCGGTCTTCGTAGCTTGGGAGATTGATGCGGTCCCGCCATGGTATATTACGGAGGGCGTATCTCACAAATTTTCGTTGTACCGTTTCAATTCTAAAAATCCAGGTGGACTGATACGGACACCATACAACAACATTCGATTCAAGAATGGATCGGAGCAATGCACAGTAGAGTGATCGTAAACATAGAGGGTCGCGGAATTCGTCGGCTATTCTGAACATGAACCCGAGCTGCCTGTTTGCTCTGGAGATTATATCGTTATAGTGCGTTCGGAAGGAGATCACAGCGTCCAGAATCACGCCTAAATCACGTACCTCAGTCACACGTGCCAGTGGTTGATCGGCGATGACATACGCATATGTAATTGGTGTTCGTTTGCGATGGAAGGATATAACTTGACACTTTTGAAGACTCACCGTCAGTAAGTTAGTAGAACACCACTCGACGAAGGACTGAACTGACAGCTGTAGTTGTGCACAATCTTGGAGGCAGCGAACCAGCATGTATAGCTTTACGTCGTCTGCGAAAAACAGACGTATTCCTGTTGGAAGCACGCTGGATAGATCATTTAGGAATACGGAAAACAGTAATGGCCTCAAATTGCTGCCTTGTGGAACTCCAGACAAGTTCGAAAATGGTTCCAATGTTTCCAGTCCGATTTTGACGACGAGCCTTCGATCTGTTAGATAGATTTCAACCAGCGAACGAGATCGTCAGAAAGACCCAGTTTCCTCAGCCGTGCAAGCAATATCCCGTGGTCTACACGATCAAAGGCAGATTTCAAGTCTGTATATACAGTATCGACCTGCATTCCGGAGTCCATGTGCCGCAGGCAAAAAGAGGTGAATTGAACGAGATTTGTGGAAGTGGATCTTCTGGGATAGAATCCGTGTTGGTCCACAGAGATGTAATGTTTGCAAGAAGTGAACAACACATTATTCATCACGATTTCAAAGATCTTCGAGCACGCACACAACGATGTTATTCCGCGGTAATTTTCTATATTCTGCTTGTCATTCTTTTTGTGTACTGGAAACATTATGGAAGACTTCCAGCCAGTTGGAAACTTGCTCTGCCGTAATGAGGCGTTAAATATCCACGCCAATGGATGAACCACGATATCCCTACACTTCTTAAAAACACACGATGGAATTCCGTCAGGGCTAGACGTCTTCAGTTTCAATATTGCCGTCTGAACTTGCTCAGGCGTGATTTGCAATTGATTCAAAGAACAAGCATTGCTTGGCGTGTTTCTACACGCACGGTCGATTTGATCGGAAGAAGAGACAAAGTTATTGAACGCTCTTTGGAAATGTGATGCATTTTTCTCTCGCAGTGCTACCGACTACATTTCCGTAAAACATCTCAACAGGTAAACCTTGTTCTTTACGTTTGGAGTTGACGAAACTCCAGAACTGCTGGGGATTCCTGCGCAGATTGCTCTGTGTTCGTAGCGTATATCATTTGTAAAGGAAACGGCTGTAGACTCGATAATTGTTACTGGCTCGGTTGAACTGGAACTTATTTTCCGGGCATCGATATCTGCAGTATCTGCGAAGCATTTTAGACCTTACTTGCTTTAACCGTCGCAGATATGCGTTTCCCCATGGAGGTTTCGGAGGTGGTCTGCGTATCGGTATATGTTCTTGCATGACACTGTACAGTTCATTGGAAAACAGCTGTACTGCATCATCGACGTCAGTAGTGGAACCCATGATGGACCAATCTACGTCCTGAAGTACTTCAACTATACCTGCAAAGTTTGCAAACGTCTGTTTTCGTTTAGTATAGAGTTGATTTGCGTCAATCCATGGAGGTTGAATCCATCCAGAAGGGAAACACAAACGGGAGAAACACGAGACAGCAAAACATCCACTTCCGGAAGAGCATCTGCTTGCAAGTTCCAAACAAGTCCCGACTGGTTGTAGTCACCGAGCAGAATAGCGTGGTCATTAAATTGAAGATGCGCAAGAACAGCTCCAATTGACTCAATGTGGCTGTCCACACAAAGCTGATTTGCTCGGAGATCCGGTGGTAGGTAGATAACGCCAATGCTTACTGAACAATCCGCAAGCTTCAACTTAACCCATAGTTGTTCAAGAGAGTCAGCGATGGGAGATGGGTCGACTGAACTATTTATGTGACGCGCGACGGCTATGAGGACACCACCACAACGAGTTTTGCGACTATTGCGGGCATTGCGGTCGTTTCGGTAGACTTAGTACCCGTTCCCAAAGATCTGCGTTGAGAAAATTTCATCCGAGAGCCATGTCTCAGTAAAAACGATGACATCGTAGTGGCATGTGGAAATGGCGAGGAACACACTATCGATCTTTGAGCGCAGGCCCCGTACGTTCTGGAAATAAACGGTTAAGTTCGAGCTGTTGACTGCATTGCGAGTTGACTGCATTGGGGTACTAGACGTTGATGCCACATTCTCAGCGGTTGAATGGGGAGCGGATTCGACATCCTCAGTCAAGAAACTAGAAGCCGGAGAGCATTCGAGGTACGAAATATTATTGCTTGATAGGTACTCGCCTGTATTGGGTTGTTGGAAGACCCCGACACCTTCCTCGGCCACAGGTCCAGCACGACTTTGACGGCACAAACGATCGGGAAACGCGACTGGGTCGGGAGGTTTAGGGGCTTCCATAATACTGCAGGCGGTGCGTTCTGGGATGAAAAAAGCGGGCCACGAGTCGGTCGAAAATGGTGAGTGCAGTTGATTTGTGTTGCGAGTGCGTTGGTCGACATTGATGGTTGCGTTGTGTGCTAACGTCGTGCTGGAGCTCAAGATGCTATCAAGCAGTGGAAGTTCAAATAAAAACTTGTCTGAAATAAGTGGTTGGAAGACCCCGACACCTTCCTCGACCACAGGTCCAGAACGGCTACGACGGCAGGAACACTCAGGGAGCTCGACTGAGTCGGGAGGATTAGGGGCTTCCATGGTGCTACAGGCAGTGCGTTCTGGGATGACAGCAGCAGTTGAAGATGATGGTGAAAATTGGGCGGCTTGGTTGAGAGCAGCAGTCGTGTCTTGCGCCTGTAGTGTGCTGGAAATCGAAACTCTTCATTGCAAATCGAGTACTTGCCTGCAATAGATGGTTGGAAGACCCCGACACCTTCCTCGACCACAGGTCCAGAACGACAACGACGGCAGGAACAATCAGGAAGCACGACTGGGTCGGGAGGACTAGGGGCTTCCATGGTGCTACAGGCAGTGCGTTCTGGGATGGTCACATCAGCGACGGAGGTTGACGATACTATTGGCCACTCCCTCCAGGCTGGCTGTTGTTCGAGGCGATCCTGATGACTCGGCGATTGTTGTTTAAATAGTTGTCAAATTCACGAAAGAAGATGTTTTCAGGCCACGTGTCTTGTGATAGTGCTACTTCCTTAAGCTTTTTGCTCACACCAACTTTGAAAGTAACAAACGTCAGCGTTCCTGGATCCTTATCTTTCGGAACAAGCTTCACAACCTTCGGTTCTGTGTCCGTTCCCAAATCGATACACTCTTTCACAAGCTTCGCGATGCCACTTTCTGTTGTGCTGGGATGAAAAGCTGACAGATAGATCCATATCATCTCTTCTGGCGGTGCAACCGTTTTCACGAGTTCGGATGCGGTTTTAGATCCACGCATATTTGACGTTTTTGCTTTGAATTTAGTTCCCATGCCGTCGTCGCGTATCCGTTTAGATGTATTCGGAATCGGAAATGAATCAAGAGCCTTTCGTCGAGGAGCCTTTAGAGAAGGAGTCAGTGGTTTAGACTCAAGCTTGGTCGAGAGAGCATAAACGACCTCCTTCAACCCAGAAATGTCATTCTTCAGAGATTGCAGTGTCACATCCTCGTTCGCGTTATCGTGAGAGGACATCGGCGCGGATTGTTCGCTGGAGAACATATCAGCGCAGCCATCGCACATCCAGAATAGGTTTTTCTTGTTAGCTTCTAATACCTCATAGGACACATCCAATCCGACGCAAAGGATGGGATAAGAACCTTTGCAAGGACCACGGCAGATTACACCTTCCTTGTCGGAAACTACTTTTGTGCAGGTTTTGCAAGCCATCTCCGGCCAGTGCGTTGCAACAGAAACGATAGAACGTATTGCGAAGCGTTGAACAGAAGCAAACGCCTTATGGATATGCAACCGGCAGAACACGAGCACAGCTAACAGCAAGCAGTTGTTCGATGAAAAAATTGCACGCAACTCGTTCGAGATGATGATGCCGCAGTCAACACTCTGTTATTTATATAACTTGCGATATTTCAAACCACTTTTTAGTGGCAAGAAACACTAGATTCACACTAGACTTTAACGAATCGACAAAAAATATTCACCAAACGATCGGACGATAATCACAAACAAATTAAAAAAAACTCGTATACACTGTCAAAAACCGATAATAAAGCTACAGCTTCGATGTTTTGCTCATACATAAACAAGCCAAACATTCGAAAAAACAAGCCAAAAACATTTGCGTTACGACGTAAGATCTACCATAACAAATTTTGATCTTGTAATTTTTCAGTTTTGTTAATTTAAATGCAGAAAAATTCCAAGATCACAATTTGGTCTACTTTTTTTGTATTATGTTTTCATTGTTAATATAACATTTGTTTCAGGAGGATTCAGGTAATTTTTGTCTATGTCTAGAGAGATATATTTCCGAAAATTATGCAACTGTTGTGAGCCTATCACCATTTAATACTATTTTCTATTTCAGATGTACAAGCAGCCAACCCTGCGGTCGGGACGACGAAACATCCTTCTTATTTTTTGAAGGGTCAAGATCGCCATATCATTCGGTGGCGGGTAGACCACGTCCGCGTCGTTTTTCTCCGAGCCGAGTGTCGTAATGTCGCGGGTGTAAATGTGTTTAATTTTTTTAGGAAAATTTGATTTTTTTTTCGGATCGCCTACTTTTTTATTCGTTTTACGCGATCTTGTTTTATTTTATTATATTTTTTATGTAAGATTTTCGACTGGAAGTTTAATGTTTGGGAGATTTTGGCTTTCTCAGTCTAGGGAATCCAAACGATTAAATTGGCATTGCCAATTTAATCGTTTGGATTCCCTAGACTGAGAAAGCCAAAATCTCCCATATATTTTTTATGATAAATTAAGATGTTTTTTGTTGTTGTTAAACGCGATTTTTTTTTATTTTCTTTTTATTTTGTTATTTTTCGAGCCGCCATTTTTTTCCTTTTCTTTTCCTCGCGTTTAATTATTGCAAAGTTCCGACGACCCTGGAGGGATCGGTTCTGCTTGTGCCTCGCACTGAGCTGAAACATACTTATTTATGCAATAAATAGAAAAAAATATCTTTTGATTTTATTTTCGTTCAACTCGTTTTACGTGATTTCTTTCTGTTTTAAAAAAATTGAGTTGTTTTTTTTCGTTGTTTTCGCGTTTTTTTTTTTAATGTAATTTGAGGTTTTTTTTCTCGGATCGCCGACCTTTTTCTTACGCGTTTCAAAAACTGAGCAGAAACATAATTATTTAAACAATAAATAGAAAAAAAAATCTCTTTTGATTGCCGGTTTCCAAAAGATTAAATTTTAACCAAGTAAACAACCAATGCCGTGAGTCCATCGCCAGCTTTTCAGGCGAATCCCTGACCTACACAATACACCTCCCAACCACCCACTCCGTAGTACTTATGGGAGTGTCACTGAGTCGGAGGCCTCTTAAATAAGTGCTACATCAACATTTTCTTCCCCTATCCCAAGTTACGGTAAAGATGGGCGTGGCCGGGAATAATGACATTCGTGCTTTTGGTATTTTTGCATAAGATTGGAGCAAAGTTAACTCCCCGGCCTTGTTCCGAAAAGCAATCTGAGCAAGATTAGCAAAAGGTACATGAATGTTAAATAAAAAAAGAAAATCGGGTTAAGTACGGTTCCTTTGAATTCCACTAAGAATTTGCATCCTTTGACAGATACGTATTTCGACCTCAACTGTAAGGTCGTCTTCAGTGTCTTGTACTTGACTCGACTCAGTACAAGACACTGAAGATGACCTTACAGTTGAGGTCGAAATACGTATCTGTCAAAGGATGCAAATTCTTAGTGGAATTCAAAGGAACCGTACTTAACCCGATTTTCTTTTTATTTACAGATATTCCCCTAACAAGCCCAGGTTAATCATCAACATGAATGTTGTTAGTAACCAATCTACAAAGTATACAGTAACTACGCTAACGCTAACGCTAATCAATTTGGCAATATGTATTCGAAACTCATTGAAGAGAAAATTGCGTTGATGTATGTACATACACTTTGTATCCA
>NW_026917492.1:0-25000 GCF_035046485.1 Aedes albopictus
ATGGCGCGAAGATCAAAGAGTATTGGGTCGCGATCGGAGTAGGCTTGATCCACCGCCGGGGACTTGACCGAGTCGTTCGTTGCGTAGTACCGCTTAGAGGTCGTCGGGGCGCCGGTGAACCGGAAATCTACCACCAACCGGAATCGCCGGGCCGACTTTGGCACCTTACTGGTCGGGTTGAAAACATCGGTGTCGAGAGAACTTCCACCGTCGGGGTCTTTCTCTGTCGGAGTAGGCTAGGTCCGTCCACCGCCGGGGACTAGACCGAGTAGACCGTGAAAAAGCACCGGTGCTTGGTCGTCAGGGCGCCTGTGAACCGAAAGCCAGTCTCCAACCGGAATCTCAGAATCGACCTTGGCACCAGCCTGGGAAGTATCGGTAACGGAAGAAGTTTCAGTGTCGGGGAACTCTTCGTCGGATAGGGTAGATCAACCGTCAGGGACTATCCGAGTCGTGCGCGAAAAGTCGGAGTGCTAAATGGCACACGGACGGCATTAGCATAACAAATTTGGTGTATGTTTGTACCAACTGTGTCGCTGAATGGCGATAGGTTAGGTACGAACACTAAAAAGATTAGAATAACAAATTTAGAAGCGACAAAATGTGCATGAGCACAGAAGCAGAAGAGCGCATGAGCGCATTACCCAGTGGTACCAGGGGGATCGAGGCGACAAGGTGTAGCAGAGTTTTTCCAATCGGTTTTCTCTGCTCGGGACGTTGGGAGGAAAAAAAAACTCACACACAGACACACACACACACACACACACACACACACACACACACACACACACACACACACACACACACACACACACACACACACACACACACACACACACACACACACACACACACACACACACACACACACACACACACACACACGCCAGCTGGAACGCGGTGAACTCCGTGGTAACGAAGATGATGTCATTTCTCCAGCGGAAGTGGCGAGAGCTGCAAATGAACGATCGAAGACACAGTCCGGGGCAAGCGTAGTAGTTCGGTCAAGCGTGTGGTTGATCCGCCGTCGGGGATTACCGGTGTCGTGAGCGAATAAGATGTGGAGCTAACTGGCTCTCGGTCGGTATGCGGGAGAACTTCCTACGTCGGGGAACTCTCTGTCGGAGTAGGATAGATCCACTGCCGGGGAGTATCCGAGTAGTGCGCGTGAAGTTATTGTGCTTAATGGCACACGGGCGGTAACGGGAGAACGTCTTTCGTAGGGGACTTCTCTGTCGGAGTAATACAGATCCACCGCCGGGGACTGTCAGAGTAGAGCGATCGGGAAGAAGCACCGGAGCATGGTCGTCAGGGCACCTGTGAACCGGAAGCCGTCTCCAACCGGAATCGCAGGACCGACCTTGGCATCTGCCCGGGAAGTCGGTTGCGGGAGAAGTTTCAGTGTTGGGAAACTCTTCGTCGAGTAGGGTATATCCACCGTCGGGGACTATCCGAGTCGTGCGCGGAAACCTCGAGTGCTGATTGGCACTCGGGCGGCACCGGGAGGGCAACGTTCTCGGGGCAAATTAGTAGGAGCCGATGAACTCAGCGTGGCTTTAGAATAACAAATTTGATGGAAGTGGTGCTAACATAGAGTTTACCGCTCAATGGCGGCACATTAAGCAATAACAAGCTAACAGGAGCCGAAAGGCTAAAAACGATTAGAATAACAAATTTGAAAAATAGCATGTATGTCGCTTAGTGGCGATACTGGAATATAAACAGCATACTAACGAAGCGGTGCGCATAGCATGAAGAAGACTAGGATAACAAATTGGTGATGGTGCACAAGGCACATAACGCCTCCCCTCCGAAGATATACTGCATGGTGGTACCGGAGGGGAATTTAAGGTGGAGGTTTACTAGGAGAGTGTTTTTAGTGGGTAGGCGCACATTCGAATCCCACACAGCGTCTTTAGAAGATTTTTGGACTCTTAGAATAAAAAAAACACACACACACGCAAGTAATGCTACATGGTGGTACAGGAGGGAAATTTAAGGTGGAGGTAAACTAGGAGAGTGTTTTAAGTGGGTGGGCGCACATTCGAATCCCACACAGCGTCTTTTGAAGATTTGTGGACTCCTAGAATAAAAAAAATAAAAATAAAAAAAAAATAAAAAAAAACAACAAAAAAAACATGCGCATGGAATTTACTTCCGAAGCAATCGAAGGTCGAAGCTTCGCAAACTGTTGCGGACGAGCTCCGCGATTTCGTCGATAAGAGGCATAACGTGAACAAGGACATTAAGGACCTCGTGGGTTAGCCATCAAAGACTGGAAACGACTGATGCAGAGAGCGGAAGCCGCTGAAACCGAGTTGACGGCGACTAAGAAAGCTCTGGCAGCAGCGGTACTGCAGCAGGCGAAAACCGGAGTACCTCCCGGTAGAAGTACCAAGGCGAAGGGAAAGCAATTTAGGACGGAAACTACTCCAGCATTCACCCCAAAGAGAACCAGATCCTCGCCTGGAGACGAATGGTTGGCAGCACACAAAAAAAAACAAACGAATGTGGATGCCAGACCGGTGAGCGAAGCGATTACCGGCGGAAATGAAGACACCCCATGGCGTGAGGTCCGGAATAGGAAGGACAGTGTAGTATAGTGAAGTTGGATATATAGGAGTAGGCTGTGAGAAGTGCATGACAGGAGGATGAGAATAATAAATTATTATTGTTAAGTAATCTGAACTGCAAAGTCTACTTTATTGAACTTCTACATTGGCGACGAGGATGGGATACCGAAATCTCATGATGTTGTTTGAAGATTTTCATATTGAAGGGGAGTATTAGCTACAATTAGTGTGAACAATAATAAAAAGGTTTTTTTTGCAGCAGTGATACATTTTGTTCTATGCGTGACCCATGGTGAGACCAACATTTGAGTAAACAATCGGATGCGAGTGAAATGTACAGCCGAACAAGCATAACAGGTTACTGACACATTCTCACGCCCTATGAAGATTAGTGGTCCTGGCCCTGTGACCTGGTAGTGGTTACTCTAGCGTTCAATTGAAAATATGGAAGGATGTTGATCATAGTAAGAAACCAGGTGGGTAAATATGTAATTTACTGTATATATAGCCTACACATACTGATTCGGAAAGAATCTGCCGGAAAAATTAGTTATTCACAAATATTTCAATATTTTTGGATGGCATATAGAGAGGAAAGGCTTTTGCATAAAAAGGAAATTTGCGTAAGAAAAATGAACTCCATAACGTTTAACAGAACGTACAGCCTAATCGATATTTAATTTGGTTTGCCATTATTCTGAAGGATTTGGGTGGGTACCTACAAATAACTTTTTCAAAGCTGTCAGAGGGCACATTTTTTTTTCTTTTTTAAAAAGACATGGACACGTTCAATACTTCCAGTGAGCTTTTCGCTCTTTGAAGGAAGCACGACACTAGACAACGGACTAGCATGCAACGCCCAGTGGCACAGCCGAAAACTTTTCCTGACAGCTGCGGCGGGAATCGAACCCGCGCTCCTCAGCACAATGCGACTAAGAGCTTAGTGACCCTAGCCACACGACCACGGAGCCGCACATGGTTGCTAAGATCAGTGATCCAAAATGTACTATCAAAAACTGTAGTTTGCATGATAATCGTGGATGTATGGTCTTGACTATCATGCAACAAAAACATTCACGTATGACCAGATGAAATATTCATGGGTGACTGTGACATTTTTTTAATCACGGCAAAAAATGTAGTGGATTTTCAAATTGAGTGAACTAATGAAATACCAGTGGTTCCGAAAACTGCGAACGGGACATGCGTATAATTTAGGAACCGGAAGTGTGAAGAAGCGGAGACAAAGATTTTCGGATTGTGCATTCCGAGGGTCATAACCACCAATGGAGCAGGGGAACAAAAGTCAGTGGCTCCCAACTGAATAGTTACGGCCCACGTCTAACAAATCAAAAAGTCTCATGCCATTCGGATATTTTCAGACCTGGCTAATTGAGCTGATGTTGAAACCCGATATCCTAGGCCATTTTGGAATTAAATATGGCGCTTGGGTTTTCTGGAACAATACAGGGACACTACTGAGGGTTTCCGCCATCGTCAAAAACGCCTTTGTAACGACTTTGAAATCAAATCCGCTGAAAATGCTCTGAAGCTCTTTGGAATGCCTCCAAAATCCCCCTAATACCCCCAGAAACCCCATGTAACGCACCTCAGACCCTCCGAAAACCTAGAAAACGCCATGTAACGCCTCCGTAACGGTTCTGAAATCCGCCGAAAGTGCTCTGAAGCTCTTTGGAATGCCTCCAAAATCCCTCTAATACCCCCAGAAACCCCATGTAACGCATCTCAGACCCTCCGAAACCCCAGAAAACGCCATGTAACGCCTCTGTAACGTTTCTGAAATCCGCCGAAAATGCTCTGAAGCTCTTTGGAATGCCTCAAAAATCCCCCTAATACCCCCAGAAACCCCATGTAACGCATCTCAGACCCTCCGAAACCCCAGAAAACGCCATGTAACGCCTCCGTAACGTTTCTGAAATCCGTCGAAAATGCTCTGAAGCTCTTTGGAATGCCTCCAAAATCCCCCTAATACCCCCAGAAACCCCATGTAACGCATCTCAGACCCTCCGAAACCCCAGAAAACGCCATGTAACGCCTCCGTAACGTTTCTGAAATCCACCGAAAATGCTCTGAAGCTCTTTGGAATGCCTCCAAAATCCCCCTAATACCCCCAGAAACCCCATGTAACGCACCTCAGACCCTCCGAAAACCTAGAAAACGCCATGTAACGCCTCCGTAACGTTTCTGAAATCCGCCGAAAGTGCTCTGAAGCTCTTTGGAATGCCTCCAAATACCCTAATACCCCCAGAAACCCCATGTAACGCATCTCAGACCCTCCGAAACCCCAGAAAACGCCATGTAACGCCTTCGTAACGTTTCTGAAATCCGCTGAGAATGCTCTGAAGCTTCTTGGAATGTCTCCGAAATCCCCCTTAAACCCCCAGAAACCCCATGTAACGCACCTCAGACCCTCCGAAACCCCAGAAAACGCCATGTAACGCCTCCGTAACGTTTCTGAAATCCGCCGAAAATGCTCTGAAGCTCTTTGGAATGCCTCCAAAATCCCCCTAATACCTCCAGAAACCCCATGTAACGCATCTCACACCCTTCGAAACCCCAGAAAACGCCATGTAACGCCTCCGTAACGTTTCTGAAATCCACCGAAAGTGCTCTGAAGCTCTTAGGAATGCCTCCAAAATCCCCCTAATACCCCCAGAAACCCCATGTAACGCACCTCAGACCCTCCAAAACCCCAGAAAACGCCATGTAACGCCTTGTAACCCTAATACCCCCAGAAACCCCATGTAACGCATCTCAGACCCTCCGAAACCCCAGAAAACGCCATGTAACGCCTCCGTAACGTTTCTGAAATCCGCTGAGAATGCTCTGAAGCTTCTTGGAATGCCTCTGAAATCCCCCTTAAACCCCCTCAGACCCCAAGTATCGCCCTTGACACCCTCTAGCACGAGTTATCCGCATTTTTCTTTCGCAGTTTTCGGAACCACTGGAACTCCAACTCTACATTTCAAAACTGTCATTTCGTACTCCCATCATCTTGATTTGTGTTACAATCATGGTGCCAAATGCTACATTCATGGTAGACGACATTGATGCATCGACGACAGCATGAATGTAGTGTGTGACGGTAGTATGCAGCATTAGTCATGACGGTAAAGGCGTTGCGACGATAATGAAAAAAATGTACTATAGGGCACTGCATGAAACTCTCTCCTTCTCTTTCACTCTAACAGAAATTTTGTAAACAACAAGGCCACGAAACGTCAAAATCCCATACAAAATCAAAATAGTGCGGTGCCCTATACGGTTCACTGGCTAAAGCCTAGTATGCACCTGGTAAGAAAAGCACTCAAGAAAAAATCCCTCTAATTACCAAAGGAATTTTGACAATTGATAAGTATGGGAGGAAATGTCAGTTTTCTTTGGGGAATAATTGAACGGAACATTTTTCCGCAAGGAAAAGTGACAGCTCCATTTGATTTGCCCGGCAGGCGTTACGAGCGTTACACAATTTCCATTTCTTTTCAGCTGCGGACCGCTCAAGAAATTTTGAAAACGAAATAATTTCTTGACCGTTTCTTGTCCTATCCTTTTCCACAGTACTTTTCAGGTGCGTACTACACTTAAGATGAAAAAAAGCAGAGAGTTTGCTTTGATTCATACTGAGCAAAAGTGGATAGGTGGATATCTCAGTGACAATAAGGAGAAACATCAGAGAATACAAATATGGCTGCCACAAAAGCCAACTTGGTCCCCTACTCACGTTTTCACCAATCTCACGAGCACCAATCTTGAAAATTTGTAAACAAATGCTTTCGATTTGGAAAAGCTGCCTCTTTTTGCAAGTGAACAAAGCTAGGATAACAAATGCGGCTTGGTTCGATGTTTCATTCGTCAGATTCGTGCCTCTAAGGTTTGAACGAAAAATTGCAATGGGATTTCTTGACGTTTCATCTTAAGTGCATTCAGTTGAGGCTGATCACAACAGTCATGCTTTTGTTTGTTAGTTTGAAAAGGTGTTTGTAAAACAGCATTACCTTTATTAGCATTGAGAAGTCATGTATGATTCAAGTTTTCATGAATTCATATTTTCAACATGTTACTTTACAAATTTATATCTTAATTAAATAAGATAATATTAGAATTAAAAAAAAAATCAGTCATCAATTGGGTTTATAAACAATCTGTTACGAAAGCACTATTATTCCAAAAAATACAAACCGTATTTTAAGGTTAGTTTGTGATGTTTTATTTTAATTTTATTTATTGGTTTATTTTACTTATGATAATGTTCAAATTTTATTTTAGCTTTTTTTAATCTAAAGCCGTTTTGAAATTTTAATCTATGACCAAGTCAGAAGTTTTTTTTTAATATAAGGATATAATTTGTTTCAACGAACGAAATAGAGTATTTGACCCTGACCCACTAATGGTTTTCACCAAACTTGTACTGCAAAATATGCAAAA
The DNA here is from genome assembly GCF_035046485.1 of Aedes albopictus. NCBI lineage: Eukaryota > Metazoa > Arthropoda > Insecta > Diptera > Culicidae > Aedes > Aedes albopictus. Next base: position 7,020 of record NW_026917492.1, read on the forward strand.
TCTATACCTGTTAATGAAACTAAAGGAAATGAAACCATAATGCTTGAGCGATGAGAGTAGAAATGAAAAATAAAAATACCTAAGGAGAAAATAGTTAGATCCTGCAAACTGGAACTGATAAAAAGTTATTAACATATTTCTAGTTACAGAAAAGAGAAATGTTTCCGAGTTCAAGTTCAATTGAAAATAATATGGTGTTCCTAGTCTATTCGAAGATTAAAACAAAATCTTAGTCCTTATGATAGATCATTTCTCGAGGGATCCAAGTTTCAAGCTTTTACGGGAAGCACTAGAGGCTTAAAGAATTTTAGTATGATATGGGGATTGAAGAAATCCCGTAAAAGATCGAATGAAGAAGAGTATTCTATTATGAATTATTTCCAAATTGATCAGCAGAGAGTAAAGGGAACACTGATTCCGGTCTACATCTCCATATGGAACGAAGGGGATTTGAAAATCTCGGTCCATTTCTGTTAAAGGAACGAAGGGAGATTGTGGAAACTCGGTCCATTCCAAGTATGGAATGAAGGAATGAAACAGATCGTCCGGTCCGCTCCTGGGTAAATAGAAGAGAGTAAAGGGAATACTAATTCCGGTCTACTACTCCATATGAAATGAAGAGGAAATCTAATCCTGGTCCATTTCTGAAAAAAGGAACGTAGAGAGATCGTTGAAATTCGGTCCGGCTCAATAGAGAACCGAAGGAATTAAACGAATCATCCGGTCTATCATGAGATGGAGGAAGTGAAACTTCAGTCCAACCATGATAAAGGGAAACGCAAAGGAAACTAAAAGTTTTAGTCCGCATAACAAAGACCAGATGTAGGGGATTCATCCCAGTCCATTTGGCAATCCGGTCTATCATGAGATGAAGGAAGTGGTTCTTCAGTCCATCTATGGTAAAGGGATGTGCAAAGGAAACTATACGTTTCAGTCTGCAATAGATAAGACCAAATGAAGGGGGTTCGCCCCAGCCCATTTGGCAATCCGGTCTACTATAAGATGAAGGAAATGAAATTCAGTTCATCTATGGTAAAGGGATGCGCAAGGGAAACTGTATGTTTTAGCCTGCAATAGAGAAGACCAGATGAAGGAGATCTACCTCAGTCCGTTTGGCAGTCCGGTCTATCATGAGATGAAGGAAGTGGCACTTCAGTCCATCTATGGTATAGGGATGTGGAAAAGAAATCATACGTTTTAGTCTGAAATAACTCCAGCCTACCACGATTTGAAGGAAGATAGTTGATCTCCAACCAATTTCTTACAATGGTACAAGAATATTTATTCATACATATACAGGGTGTTTGTTTCCGGAGTGCAGATATTTTTAGGGTGAATAGGTCTCCATGAGTTATGAAAAAGTGCCCAAGGAACATGGGGTCGGAAATCACTGCTAAGTGAGTTAATCACATTTTAAGTTTTTAATTTTGCTCATCTTTGAAACCCTCTATCTACTAAACTATCAGTCGTACCATCAATGTCAACGCTCGAATTGAAAGCTAATGACTTCTACTATCTTAGTCTCTTGGACGTGAACTTTGTAAAATGAGTCTAAAAGGCTTAAATTTTCAAAACATTGCAAAACATGTCGAAAAAAACAGCTCTTTTTCAGACATTTTTGATGATTTTAATATGAAAACAAAACTTCTGTTAAAAAAGTTCTTCTACAAAACACGCATGAACTTGTTCTCTAAAAATGTTTCTTTGACAGCAAAACTCTATCTTTTGTAGATTAGCTAGAAAATGATTTTGAAAATATCGCTCCAAATTGCATCAACACCATGCCAAAATAATGGTCATACCCCATCCGTTCGTGCGTTCGTGTGATGTTGCTCTACGGTATGAGGACGACGGCAGCTGCTGGTGCTGCCTTCGCGAACAGAGAACGAGTTCGCTCTTTGTCGCGTTGTATCCCCGCCTGTGGAACATTTCGAGGCGGAGTGTGGCTTCTGTGCCATATTCAGTTTGACGCGCACTATACACTTGTTTTGGACGGAGCGAAAGCGCTGACAAAAGTGTATTTACAAGAGCATCCCTTTAAATCCTTCGCACTCGTAGCTCTGCTGCGGTGCTGTTCAGATGGGGAGGTCTATGCGTGCGGGAATTTAGAGCATGCACTAGAGAATGCACTTATTCAATGCATTTTCAAATGCACTTATTGTATTATGTGTAGCGTTATCTTCTTCTTATTACTGGTATAACATCCCCAATGGAACAGAGCCTGTTTCTCAGCTCAGCTGATAAACATGCAGCAAAAATTTGCGGGATTTCAAGGTTAATAATGCGCATAAGAAATCTGGGAAATAAATTAAACATTTTAGAAGAAGTTGTTGATTTTTAGAGAACGTTGGGGATTTTTAGGAGATATTGAGGATGTTGTAGGAAACTTAGGAATCATGAGGGTCGTCATGGGAAATGATGCTTTTGTGAAGTCTAAGCATTAAGTTGGACATTTTAGGAGAAGTTGGGGATTTTTAGGGAACATTGGGGATTTTTAGGAGATATTGAGGATGCTAAAGGAAACCTAGGAATCATGAGGGTCTTCGTGGAAAATGACGCCTTTGTGAAGTCTAAGCATTAAGTTGGACAATTTAGGAGAAGTTGGGGATTCTTAGGGAACATTGGGGATTTTTAGGAGATATTGAGGATGTTAAAGGAAACTTAGGAATCATGAGGGTCTTCATGGGAAATGACGCCTTTGTTAAGTCTAAGCATTAAGTTGGACATTTTAAGAGAAGTTGGGGATTTTTAGGGAACATTGGGGATTTTTAGGAGATATTGAGGATGCTAAAGGACACGGCGTGTGTATGGGAAAAGTTTATAACAAAAAAATGGGCATAGTCAAATTTTTCGCTATTCAAAAATAGAGGCTTTCAGCTTTCATTTGCAGGGTCCCTCAAAAAAATCCACCGAGGGATCCCGAACAACTTTTTCAGAATACTGTTTTTCCCCATACAAAATGAACGGTTCCAAATTAATCCCTATTTCTACTTAACAAACATACCCAATTTTTGTATGAAAAAGTTTCCCCGATAGAATATTTCGATGTGAGGCTTGAATGAAAGCTGGTAGCGTCAACTTTCACGTAGCGTAAAAATTAGCGATGCCTATTTTTTTGTAATTTCTTCTACCAGACACACCATGAAGGAAACTTAGGAATCATGAGGGTCTTCATGGGAAATTATGCTTTTGTGAAGCCTAAGCATTAAGTTGGACATTTTAGGAGAAGTTGGGGATTTTTAGGGAACATTGGGGATTTTTAGGAAATATTGAGGATGTTAAGGGAAACCTAGGAATCATGAGGGTCTTCATGGAAAATGACGCCTTTGTGAAGTCTAAGCATCAAGTTGGACAATTTAGGAGAAGTTGGGGATTCTTAGGGAACATTGGAGATTTTTGGGAACATTGGGGATTTTTAGGAGATATTGAGGATGTTAAGGGAAACCTAGGAATCATGAGGGTCTTCATGGAAAATGACGCCTTTGTGAAGCCTAAGCATTAAGTTGGACAATTTAGGAGAAGTTGGGGATTCTTAGGGAACATTGGAGATTTTTAGGGAACATTGGGGATTTTTAGGAGATATTGAGGATGTTAAAGGAAACAAATGACGCCTTTGTGAAGTCTAAGCATTAAGTTGGACATTTTAGGAGAAGCTGGGGATTTTTAGGGAACATTGGGGATTTTTAGGAGATATTGAGGATGTTAAAGGAAACAAATGACGCCTTTGTGATGTCTAAGCATAAAGTTGGACATTTTAGGAGAAGTTGGGGATTCTTAGGGAACATTGAGGATTTTTAGGGAACATTGGGGATTTTTAGGAGATATTGAGGATGTTAAAGGAAACAAATGACGCCTTTGTGAAGTCTAAGCATTAAGTTGGACATTTTAGGAGAAGCTAGGGATTTTTAGGGAACATTGGGGATTTTCAGGAGATATTGAGGATGTTAAAGGAAACAAATGACGCCTTTGTGAAGTCTAAGCATTGAGTTGGACATTTTTGGAGAAGTTGGGGATTTTTAGGGAACATTGGGGATTTTTAGGAGATATTGAGGATGTTAAGGGAAACCTAGGAATCATGAGGGTCTTCATGGAAAATGACGCCTTTGTGAAGTCTAAGCATTAAGTTGGACAATTTAGGAGAAGTTGGGGATTCTTAGGGAACATTGGAGATTTTTAGGAGATATTGAGGATGTTATAGGAAACTTAGGAATCATGAGGGTCTTTATGAGAAATGACGCCTTTGTGAAGTCAAAGCATTAAGTTGGACATTTTAGGAGAAGTTGGGGATTTTTAGGGAACATTGGGGATTTTCAGGAGATATTGAGGATGTTAAAGGAAACAAATGACGCCTTTGTGAAGCTAAGCATTAAGTTGGACATTTTAGGAGAAGTTGGGGATTCTTAGGGAACATTGAGGATTTTTAGGGAACATTGGGGATTTTTAGGAGATATTGAGGATGTTAAAGGAAACAATTGACGCCTTTGTGAAGTCTAAGCATTTAGTTGGACATTTTAGGAGAAGTTAGGGATTTTTAGGGAAGATTGGGGATTTTCAAGAGATATTGAGGATGTTAAAGGAAACAAATGACGTTTTTGTGAAGTCTAAGCATTGAGTTGGACTTTTTTGGAGAAGTTGGGGATTTTTAGGGAACATTGGGGATTTTTAGGAGATATTGAGGATGTTAAAGGAAACAAATGACGCCTTTGTGAAGTCTAAGCATTAAGTTGGACATTTTAGGAGAAGTTGGGGATTGTTAGGGAACATTGAGAATTTTTAGGGAACATTGGGGATTTTTAGGAGATATTGAGGATGTTATAGGAAACTTAGGAATCATGAGGGTCTTCATGAGAAATGACGCCTTTGTGAAGTCTAAGCATTAAGTTGGACATTTTAGGAGAAGTTGGGGATTTTTAGGGAACATTGCGGATTTTCAGGAGATATTGAGGATGTTAAAGGAAACAAATGACGCCTTTGTGAAGTCTAAGCATTAAGTTGGACATTTTTGGAGAAGTTGGGGATTTTTAGGGAACATTGGGGATTTTCAGGAGATATTGAGGATGTTAAAGGAAACAAATGACGCCTTTGTGAAGTCTAAGCATTAAGTTGGACATTTTAGGAGAAGCTGGGGATTTTTAGGGAACATTGGGGATTTTTAGGAGATATTGAGGATGCTAAAGGAAACTTAGGAATCATGAGGGTCTTCATGAGAAATGACGCCTTTGTGAAGTCTAAGCATTAAGTTGGACATTTTAGGAGAAGTTGGGGATTTTTAGGGAACATTGGGGATTTTCAGGAGATATTGAGGATGTTAAAGGAAACAAATGACGCCTTTGTGAAGTCTAAGCATTAAGTTGGACATTCTAGGAGAAGTTGGGGATTTTTAGGGAATATTGTGGATTTTCAGGAGATATTGAGGATGTTAAAGGAAACAAATGACGCCTTTGTGAAGTCTAAGCATTAAGTTGGACTTTTGGAGAAGTTGGGGATTTTTAGGGAATATTGGGGATTTTCAGGAGATATTGAGGATGTTAAAGGAAACAAATGACGCCTTTGTGAAGTCTAAGCATTAAGTTGGACATTTTAGGAGAAGCTGGGGATTTTTAGGGAACATTGGGGATTTTCAGGAGATATTGAGGATGTTAAAGGAAACAAATGACGCCTTTGTGAAGTCTAAGCATTAAGTTGGACATTTTTGGAGAAGTTGGGGATTTTTAGGGAACATTGGGGATTTTCAGGAGATATTGAGGATGTTAAAGGAAACAAATGACGCCTTTGTGAAGTCTAAGCATTAAGTTGGACATTTTAGGAGAAGTTGGGGATTTTTAGGGAACATTGGGGATTTTTAGGAGATATTGAGGATGTTAAAGGAAACTTAGGAATCATGAGGGTCTTCATGGGAAATGATGCTTTTGTAGAGTCTAAGCATAAAGTTGGACATTTTAGGAGAAGTTGGGGATTTTTAGGGAACATTGGGGATTTTTAGGAGATATTGAGGATGTTCAAGGAAACTAAGGAATCATGAGGGTCTTCATCGGAAATGATGCTTTTGTAGAGTCTAAGCATAAAGTTGGACATTTTAGGAGAAGTTGGGGATCTTTAGGGAACATTGGGGATTTTTAGGAGATATTGAGGATGTTAAAGGAAACTTAGGAATCATGAGGGTCTTCATGGGAAATGACGCCTTTGTGAAGTCTAAGCATAAAGTTGAACATTTTAGGAGAAGTTGGGGATTTTTAGGGAACATTGGGGATTTTTAGGAGATATTGAGGATGTTCAAGGAAACTAAGGAATCATGAGGGTCTTCATCGGAAATGATGCTTTTGTAGAGTCTAAGCATAAAGTTGGACATTTTAGGAGAAGTTGGGGATCTTTAGGGAACATTGGGGATTTTTAGGAGATATTGAGGATGTTATAGGAAACTTAGGAATCATGAGGGTCTTCATGGGAAATGACGCCTTTGTGAAGTCTAAGCATTAAGTTGGACATTTTAGGAGAAGTTGGGGATTTTTAGGGAACATTTGGGGATTTTTAGGAGATATTGAGGATGCTAAAGGAAACTTAGGAATCATGAGGGTCTTCATGAGAAATGACGCCTTTGTGAAGTCTAAGCATTAAGTTGGACATTTTAGGAGAAGTTGGGGATTTTTAGGGAACATTGGGGATTTTCAGGAGATATTGAGGATGTTAAAGGAAACAAATGACGCCTTTGTGAAGTCTAAGCATTGAGTTGGACATTTTAGGAGAAGTTGGGGATTTTTAAGGAATATAGGGGATTTTCAGGAGATATTGAGGATGTTTAAGGAAACAAATGACGCCTTTGTGAAGTCTAAGCATTAAGTTGGACATTTTAGGAGAAGTTGGGGATTTTTAGGGAACATTGAGGATTTTTAGGGAACATTGTGGATTTTTAGGAGATATTGAGGATGTTATAGGAAACTTAGGAACCATGAGGGTCTTCATGGGAAATGATGCTTTTGTAGAGTCTAAGCATAAAGTTGGACATTTTAGGAGAAGTTGGGGATTTTTAGGGAACATTGGGGATTTTTAGGAGATATTGAGGATGTTCAAGGAATTTTGGGAATCATGAGGGTTTTCATGGGAAATGACGCCTTTGTGAAGTCTAAGCATTAAGTTGGACATTTTAGGAGAAGTTGGGGATTTTTAGGGAACATTGGGGATTTTTAGGAGATATTGAGGATGTTCAAGGAAACTAAGGAATTATGAGGGTCTTCATCGGAAATGATGCTTTTGTAGAGTCTAAGCATAAAGTTGGACATTTTAGGAGAAGTTGGGGATTTTTAGGGAACATTGGGGATTTTTAGGAGATATTGAGGATGTTCAAGGAAACTTAGGAATCATGAGGATCGTCATGGGAAATTATGCATTTATGAAGTCTAAGCATTAAGTTGGACATTTTAGGAGAAGTTGGGGGTTTTTAGGGAACATTGAGGATTTTTAGGGAACATTGGGGATTTTTAGGAGATATTGAGGATGTTATAGGAAACTTAGGAATCATGAGGGTCTTCATGGGAAATGACGCCTTTGTGAAGTCTAAGCATTAAGTTGGACATTTTAGGAGAAGTTGGGGATTTTTAGGGAACATTTGGGGATTTTTAGGAGATATTGAGGATGTTATAGGAAACTTAGGAATCATGAGGGTCTTCATGGGAAATGACGCCTTTGTGAAGTCTAAGCATTAAGTTGGACATTTTATGAGAAGTTGGGGATTTTTAGGGAACATTGGGGATTTTCAGGAGATATTGAGGATGTTAAAGGAAACAATGACGCCTTTGTGAAGTCTAAGCATTAAGTGGGACATTTTAGGAGAAGTTGGGGATTCTTAGGGAACATTGGGGATTTTTAGGGAACATTGGGGATTTTTAGGAGATATTGAGGATGCTAAAGGAAACTTAGGAATCATGAGGATCGTCATGGAAAATTATGCATTTATGAAGTCTAAGCATTAAGTTGGACATTTTAGGAGAAGTTGGGGGTTTTTAGGGAACATTGAGGATTTTTAGGGAACATTGGGGATTTTTAGGAGATATTGAGGATGTTATAGGAAACTTGGGAATCATGAGGGTCTTCATGGAAAATGACGCCTTTGTGAAGTCTAAGCATTAAGTTGGACAATTTAGGAGTTGGGGATTCTTAGGGAACTTTGGGGATTTTTAGGGAACATTAGGGATTTTTAGGAGATATTGAGGATGCTAAAGGAAACTTACGAATCATGAGGGATGAGGGTCGTCATGGGAAATTATGCTTTTGTGAAGTCTAAGCATTAAGTTGGACAATTTAGGAGAAGTTGGGGATTCTTAGGGAACATTGGGGATTTTTAGGGAACATTAGGGATTTTTAGGAGATATTGAGGATGCTAAAGGAAACTTAGGAATCATGAGGTATGAGGGTCGTCATGGGAAATTATGCTTTTGTGAAGTCTAAGCATTAAATTGGACATTTTAGGAGAAGTTGGGAATTTTTAGGGAACATTGAGGATTTTTAGGGAACATTGGGGATTTTAAGGAGATATTGAGGATGTTATAGGAAACTTAGGAATCATGAGGGTCTTCATGGGAAATGCCGCCTTTGTGAAGTCTAAGCATTAAGTTGGACATTTTAGGAGAAGTTGGGGATTTTAGGGAACATTGGGGATTTTTAGGAGATATTGAGGATGTTAAAGGAAACAAATGACGCCATTGTTCCCTAAGAATCCCCAACTTCTCCTAAAATGTCCAACTTAATGCTTAGACTTCACAAAGGCGTCATTTCCCATGCAGACCATCATGATTCCTAGGTTTCCCTTAACATCCTCAATATCTCCTAAAAATCCCCAATGTTCCCTAAAATTCCCAATGTTCCCTAAGAATCCCCAACTTCTCCTAAAATGTCCAACTTAATGATTAGACTTTACTAAAGCATAATTTCCCATGACGTCCCTAATGATTCCTAAGTTTCCTTTAGCATCCTCAAAATCTCCTAAAAATCCCCAATGTTCCCTAAAATCCCCAATGTTCCCTAAGAATCCCTAACTTCTCCTAAAATGTCCAACTTAATGCTTAGACTTCACAAAGGCGTCATTTCCCATGAAGACCATCATGATTCCTTAGTTTCCTTTAACATCCTCAATATCTCCTAAAAATCCCCAATGTTCCCTAAACATCCCCAACTTCTCCTAAAATGTCCAACTTAATGCTTAGACTTCACAAAGGCGTCATTTCCCATGAAGACCATCATGATTCCTAAGTTTCTTATAACATCCTCAATATCTCCTCAAAATCCCCAATGTTCCCTAAAAATCCTCAATGTTCCCTAAAAATCCCCAACTTCTCCTAAAATGTCCAACCTAATGCTTAGACTTCACAAAAGCATAATTTCCCATGACGACCCTCATGATTCCTACGTTTTCTTTAGCATCCTCAATATCTCCTAAAAATCCCCAATGTTCCCTAAAAATCCCCAATGTTCCCTAAGAATCCCCAACTTCTCCTAAATTGTCCAACTTAATGCTTAGACTTCACAAAGGCGTCATTTGTTTCCTTTAACATCCTCAATATCTCCTGAAAATCCCCAATGTTCCCTAAAAATCCCCAACTTCTCCTAAAATGTCCAACTTAATGCTTAGACTTCACAAAGGTGTCATTTCCCATGAAGACCCTTATGATTCCCATGTTTCCTTTAACATCCTCAATATCTCCTAAAAATCCCCAATGTTCCCTAAAAATCCCCAACTTCTAGTAAAATGTCCAACTTTATGCTTAGACTCTACAAAAGCATCATTTCCAATGAAAACCCTCATGATTCCTTAGTTTCCTTTAACATCCTCAATGTCTCCTAAAAATCCCCAATGTTCCCTAAAAATCGCCAACTTCTCCTAAAATGTCCAACTTAATGCTAAGACTTCACAAAGGCGTCATTTCCTATGAAGACCCTCATGATTCCTAAGTTTCCTATAACATCCTCAATATCTCCTAAAAATCCCCAATGTTCCCTAAGAATCCCCAACTTCTCCTAAAATGTCCAACTTAATGCTTAGACTTCACAAAGGCGTCATTTGTTTCCTTTAGCATCCTCAATTTCTCCTAAAAATCCCCAATGTTCCCTAAAAATCCTAAGCCTCTCTTAAAATGTCCAACTTAATGCTTAGACTTCACAAAGGCGCCATTTGTTTCCTTTAACATCCTCAATATCTCCTGAAAATCCCCAATATTCCCTAAAAATCCCCAACTTCTCCTAAAATGTCCAACTTAATGCTTAGACTTCACAAAGGCGTCATTTGTTTCCTTTAACATCCTCAATATCTCCTGAAAATCCCCAATATTCCCTAAAAATCCCCAACTTCTCCTAAAATGTCCTACTTAATGCTTAGACTTCACAAAAGCGTCATTTGTTTCCTTTAACATCCTCAATATCTCCTGAAAATCCCCAATGTTCCCTAAAAATCCCCAACTTTTCCTAAAATGTCCAACTTAATGCTTAGACTTCACAATGCCGTCATTTCTCATGAAGACCCGCATGATTCCTAAGTTTCCTATAACATCCTCAATATCTCCTAAAAATCCCCAATGTTCCCTGAAAATCCTCAATGTTCCCTAAAAATCCCCAACTTCTCCTAAAATGTCCAACTTAATGCTTAGACTTCACAAAAGCATAATTTCCCATGAAGACCCTCATGATTCCTAAGTTTCCTTTAGCATCCTTAATATCTCCTAAAAATCCCCAATTATCCCTAAAAATCCCCAGCTTCTCCTAAAATGTCCAACTTAATGCTTAGACTTCACAAAGGTGTCATTTGTTTCCTTTAACATCCTCAATATCTTCTGAAAATCCCCAATGTTCCCTAAAAATCCCCAACTTCTCCTAAAATGTCCAACTTAATGCTTAGACTTCACAAAAGCATAAGGACTGTTCAATTTATAAAACGGACAACTTTACAAGGCTATAAAAACAAAACGCGTAGTCCAAATTTAACCGCCCTTGTTTCGTTGTTCAGTACATCATCATTCATTATAGTAATAATTTTTGAATCGAATAAAAATAGTTTTATTTTATAGAAAATCGGCCAGGTGTTAAATGAGGTGACTTTTTCGATTGCCGAAAATTGAAAATATGTATAAAATTACTGTTCACATATGGTATATCGTTATGAATACCTGAAAAGTGTGTACCATTCTGCAGCAGCATGAGTAATAAACATTCTGGCGAAATTTAAACTCAATTGGAAAATTAGTTATTGAGATATTTAAGTCTCAAGTGAGATTCGATTTTTTGAATAAAATTCAATTGTAAGGCAAAAAGGGCATGAACATATTAAACAAACAATTTTTGTATGCATCCAGTCAAAAGTAGGAATAATGTGGTGTTAAATGCAGAAAACTGCTTCTGAATATCATTGCTGGTTTGGTAACTGTGCGCCATTACAAGTATAGTAATCCAAAAGGTTTCGTTCTTTAAAGGTTGTTCCAAATAATAATGCAACCTAATGCAAATTTTGCATAACAATGATGGTGGAAATAAAAACTTTGCATCCGATTTTTATTAAATAATGTGTACAATAATATAGGACCAACTTTGTTGTAAATAAATAATAACAAGTTTCGCTGGAGTCGGAAAATCTGCATCAATGAAGCAAAAAATATGCAATTTTTTACTATGACCATCTTTATGGATTAAATTTTTGATGAAGAATGCAATTAAAAGTAAATTTTTCTTCTGTATCATTCAGAAAGCAATATTCTACTACTCTGGACAAATTTTTAGACGAATCCGTTGTGCTATTGCAACACAGGACTTGAATAAATATGTTTTAATTATTTCAATGAAAACAAGTCAATTCACTATATCAAGCTGGAGGCTGCTTGGTGCATTATTACTGACCAACTATTGAGCTTTACCTTTAGTAGAATAGAGTAAGATTCCAACATATTAAAAACTTCATGAAAATGGGCATGTTAAGTATGTGGAAAGTTTTGTCGAATTTTGAAAAATGGGTTTTTATTGATGTTTAACGAAAACCGCTTCAGTTATACAATAAAGAACATTTTGCTTAATGTTATATTTTTCCTACATTTGAGAATAGCTATCGAAAGTTATGCATAAAACTGATAATGATTTTATTGAAAAATAAAAAAGATATCGCACAAGCAAGTTGTCCGTTTTATAAATTGAACAGTCCTTAATTTCTCATTAAGACCCTCATGATTCCTAAGTTTCCTTTAACATCCTCAATATCTCCTAAAAATCTCCAATGTTCCCTAAGAATCCCCAACTTCTCCTAAATTGTCCAACTTAATGCTTAGACTTCACAAAGGCGTCATTTTCCATGAAGACCCTCATGATTCCTAGGTTTCCCTTAACATCCTCAATATCTCCTAAAAATCCCCAATGTTCCCTAAAAATCCCCAACTTCTCCTTAAATGTCCAACTTAATGCTTAGACTTCACAAAGGCATCATTTGTTTCCTTTAACATCCTCAATATCTCCTGAAAATCCCCAATGTTCCCTAAAAATCCTCAATGTTCCCTAAGAATCCCCAACTTCTCCTAAAATGTCCAACTTAATGCTTAGACTTCACAAAAGCATAATTTTCCATGAAGACCCTCATGATTCCTAAGTTTCCTATAACATCCTCAATATCTCCTAAAAATCCCCAATGTTCCCGAAAAATCCCCAACTTCTCTTAAAATGTCCAACTTAATGCTTAGACTTAACAAAGGCGTCATTTCCCATGAAGACCCTCATGATTCCTAAGTTTCCTTTAACATCCTCAATATCTCCTAAAAATCCCCAATGTTCCCTAAAAATCTCCAATGTTCCCTAAGAATCCCCAACTTCTCCTAAATTGTCCAACTTAATGCTTAGACTTCACAAAGGCGTCATTTTCCATGAAGACCCTCATGATTCCTAGGTTTCCCTTAACATCCTCAATATCTCCTAAAAATCCCCAATGTTCCCTAAAAATCTCCAATGTTCCCTAAGAATCCCCAACTTCTCCTAAAATGTCCAACTTAATGCTTAGACTTCACAAAAGCATCATTTCCCATGACGACCCTCATGATTCCTAAGTTTCCTACAACATCCTCAATATCTCCTAAAAATCCCCAACGTTCTCTAAAAATCAACAACTTCTTCTAAAATGTTTAATTTATTTCCCAGATTTCTTATGCGCATTATTAACCTTGAAATCCCGCAAATTTTTGCTGCATGTTTATCAGCTGAGCTGAGAAACAGGCTCTGTTCCATTGGGGATGTTATACCAGTAATAAGAAGAAGATAACGCTACACATAATACAATAAGTGCATTTGAAAATGCATTGAATAAGTGCATTCTCTAGTGCATGCTCTAAATTCCCGCACGCATATACCTCCCCATCTGAACAGCACCGCAGCAGAGCTACGAGTGCGAAGGATTTAAAGGGATGCTCTTGTAAATACACTTTTGTCAGCGCTTTCGCTCCGTCCAAAACAAGTGTATAGTGCGCGTCAAACTGAATATGGCACAGAAGCCACACTCCGCCTCGAAATGTTCCACAGGCGGGAATACAACGCGACAAAGAGCGAACTCGTTCTCTGTTCGCGAAGGCAGCACCAGCAGCTGCCGTCGTCCTCATACCGTAGAGCAACATCACACGAACGCACGAACGGATGGGGTGATGACCATTATTTTGGCATGGTGTTGATGCAATTTGGAGCGATATTTTCAAAATCATTTTCTAGCTAATCTACAAAAGATAGAGTTTTGCTGTCAAAGAAACATTTTTAGAGAACAAGTTCATGCGTGTTTTGTAGAAGAACTTTTTTAACAGAAGTTTTGTTTTCATATTAAAATCATCAAAAATGTCTGAAAAAGAGCTGTTTTTTTCGACATGTTTTGCAATGTTTTGAAAATTTAAGCCTTTTAGACTCATTTTACAAAGTTCACGTCCAAGAGACTAAGATAGTAGAAGTCATTAGCTTTCAATTCGAGCGTTGACATTGATGGTACGACTGATAGTTTAGTAGATAGAGGGTTTCAAAGATGAGCAAAATTAAAAACTTAAAATGTGATTAACTCACTTAGCAGTGATTTCCGACCCCATGTTCCTTGGGCACTTTTTCATAACTCATGGAGACCTATTCACCCTAAAAATATCTGCACTCCGGAAACAAACACCCTGTATATTGTTTTACATGTTTCACATAAAACATTAGGAAAGGATATTTATTTTAATTTCAACCATTTTAAATGTTGAAAGGGTAATTTTTCTTTCATTTATACTGGGAAATGAATTTTTTTTTGTGTCATTTAGGGGATTTGTTGGAAAATTTTATAAATAATTCTTTTAAATATGGAATAAAACATATATAAATTGTAAAGTGCTCATGATTCATAGGAATAAAAGTCATTTGAAGATTTAGGACGGTTTAGAATCATAAGTCATTAGTCATGAATAATAAGGCAACTATTCAAAAACATCAAGCTAAACCTAAACCATGCAAACATGGATGTTTGGTACATTGAAGAAAAAGTTCCAGAAATCAACAACTTCAGAACACTAAGCAACATCGGAACCGTATTAACATGGATGTACGGTAAATGAAAGAAAAAGTTCTAGCATCAACAATGATATCATGATTGGCGAGTCGAGTAGGTTGGTTTGAAGGGTAAACTGAGTATCGAACATCGAACATCAGGGACAACGGATCATATCTTCTACAGTCAATACATTTTTTTTTAAAGTAGATGTCAATATGCGGGTTTCAACCTCTTGAAACGGAAAATGATAACAAATACTTTACAACAGACCGGATAATATTTTACAAGCACATCAACTGTTTACGATAATACTAAACCTGGGAAGCGAATACTTCAACCGGTATATATAAACAGATGATTCAATAGCAACTGTACTCTACAAGTTGCATTTTGCCACTTGCCTAGAACAATTTCCTCCAAAGCAATAGCCAACATGTTCTTAGCTGAACAAGTAACAACGAAACCATCAAATAGAAGAAGTATGCCATAGAATACGTTAACAACAGATACATCAACCATTTCAAAAAAAAAAAAAAACCCAATTTTCTGACTGTTGTCACAAACATTAATCTGAACAGCATCCTAAGGCAGCAAAAACTAAACATCAATTTTGACATACAAAAAAAAAGTTCAATCGTGAAAACACGTTTTTCATCACAATGAAATCGTTAATTTTATAATTTGGAAATGAAAAGCCAGTATAAAAGAACATCTTGCTCTCAACTGAACAGCTATTTAAGCAAGTTGGCACGAAGATTTATGTTTCTCATGGATTTACCAGTAATAGGTAAAAAAAATAAAAAAAAAGAATCATGAAGAAGTCCCATACAAAACAATTTATCGCAACCAAAAAAGGTCAACCGATAGAAGGAATCGAGGAAGTTGCATGAAGATCGAGTAACAATGAACGAGAATCAACGAGACATAAAACGACGTACCTAGGAGGATATACTTGGTTTCCGCCCTAATGACTCACTGAAAGACTCAGCCATGATCGGCAACATAGATACTACTGGATTGATCAAGATCAAATTATTTTTTTATCACAATATTACGGCGAAGACGGTAGCGGAATACGGAATCAACAGTTGCCTAACAGTGGCTAAGTTTAAAAAATATAAATACCAAGAAAAAAAAAACTGATTTCTTAAACTTCTAAAGATCAATCTAAGCTGACAGCCAAAAATATTATTGAATCAGATTTATCAGAAACAAAAAAAAAAAAAACGAAGAGCACTATAAAACTATTCAAAAGCAGAAGGAAAGCAGTATGTAAGTCAACTCTTATTACAAACCACAATTTATTAAAAAAAAATGATTATTTCGATAAACAATCATTTTTTTTTGGGGGCGGTAAGGATATGCAACAAACTGCCCATTGTAAAAAGGCAGTTTGTTACAAGTTGGCATATTTGATTAAAAGCAGCAGTTGAATGTTTTTGAGTGTCCAAATTTACTTTGGTCAATCAATTAGCATTGAATCGATTTGACCTAGATCCACTCGCCACTGCGAGCATAACAAGCCACATATAGCCCTGACATTGAATACTTTTCAAGTTCAAGGGGAGAAAACTTTGCATACACCATATGCGACAATATTTATAAACACTCTTCCTCTAGAACGATCACCGATAGTTTGGCGTTTAGCTGAGAGTTGTTTATGTTTGGAGAAATATCGATCGGACGCGCGATCAAAACGCAATGCGTGTTGCAAGCGACAGTCCGTCTTGGGTTTTCTTTTTGTTCTTCCATTTAGAACAGATTACCTCTTACGGAACGTGGCATACACGCTAAGGTCAGTTTACCCACATATGAGTAAAGTTTACCCATAATCGCCGAAAAGTGCACAACCTCATTTTATGGGTAAAGCCCCATTACCCATATTTGGGTAATGGGGATATATGAAAATTATAGGTAATATTTACCCATATATAAAATTTGATTTTGGATAAAATTTACGCATATTTGAGTAAATGTTTTCTATCTAAAATTTATATTTATTTAATAATGGTATTTATTATTCGAATAAACTTAAAGAATGCACAGAAAAATTAAATAAAAAAGAAGCAAGAAGCTTTATTCCTCGCTTTATTCTAATTTTCAACACACTTGTACATTTTAAAACAGCAATAGAAAAAAATGATTCGATGAAATTGCGCGCCCGTTCGCATCGCCAACGACAGCTGTGGTCAATCCTCCTCGTACATCGGATGATTTGGTGGCGGAGATCCCACGATATATGTGGCGGAATGCCATCGTACCGTGGAATCGGAGCCAGCGGGGGAGGGAGATACCTTGAGCACGACAGACCGGCCGGGTGCATGCACTTCGTAGCATTTGAAGGGGTCGTTGTTTCATGAGCAGGATAGCGTCGGAGATGGGAATATTCCGGCCGAGAATCCGGCTGAACGTCGACAACGGTGGCATCGTACTGGCCACGCGTCCTGACGACGGATGTCCACTTCCTCCACTTCGTCAATGAAAACCTTATCTGAAAAAAAAAAAAACATCGGTGGTTCAGTCCAGTAAATTTCCCTCACGGTAAGATCCTGAACTGAGAAACACTTACCTCTCGGATGATCCCCGGGCGGCGGCAGCTTTCTTTCACTTGCATTTCAGCAAACTGGGCGTCGCCGCTGTTCCGTGAAATTTCGATAATGGCCGAATGGCGGACCTCCTCCCAGCCGTAGTTTTCTCACTGCTACTGCACCTTCCGCACCGAAGTGATCGCGACTGATAATTTTCATCCAAATATGGGTAAATCATGTTTACTCATATTTGAGTAAACTCACTTTACCAACAATATGAGTATTCTTTGCCGCTTTTTCTCAGTATATTTTACCCATAATATGAGTAATGCATATAAAACTCAAATATGAGTGAATAAACTACTCATTTATGGGTAAACTGATCTTAGCGTGTATGTATCGATGGATAAAGACAGGAATCCATCTACTGATTCATTTAAGGCATAGATTTAGCCACTCGTTCGAGGCGAGAACCTGGGGTAAGGAACAATCGGTCCGACTGTGATTATGAGTATTCGTGCTACAGAGGTTCTCGAACGAATTTGAGTACGAGACTTTTTTTTTCATATATTTGAGTACGAATCAGTCAATTGGGAAACATCATTTACATCACGGATTAGATCTCTCCCCACCACTCTTTAGGGATATTCTGTGGGACCCGTATCCCGATCAAGACCGATCGTGGATCCGATCTCTCTCTTTCATTCGTCACGGATAAAAATTCCGAAGTTGAACCGAACTCTCCCCACCACTCTTTAGGGATATTCTGTGGGACCCGTATCCCGATCAAGACCGATCGTGGATCCGATCTCTCTCTTTCATTCGTCACGGATAAAAATTCCGAAGTTGAACCGAACTCTCCCCACCACTCTTTAGGGATATTCTGTGGGACCCGTATCCCGATCAAGACCGATCGTGGATCCGATCTCTCTCTTTCATTC
>NW_026917493.1:0-25000 GCF_035046485.1 Aedes albopictus
ATGTTGCTGCGTATAACGCTTCTCCCCACATACTTTTAGGCAACTTGCTTTCGTAGAACATTGCTCTGACTTTCTCCATCAGAGATCTGTTCATTCGTTCACTTACTCCGTTTTGCTGTGGAGTATACGGAACCGTATACACCATCCGAATTCCTTTTTCCTTACAGTGTCTTTAAAATTCTTTGGAAGTATATTCTCCACTATTATCGCATCTGAGCATCGAGATTCTTGTTTGAAAATGAGCTGTTGCCATGGCTTTGTACTCCTTAAATTTCTCAAAGACTTCGGATTTATGCTTCAACGGGTAAACTACCAGAAAATGCATGTAGTCGTCAATAAAAGTTACAAAGTAACGGTAGACGTCGTATGTTTCTTGCTCCATGCTTCCGCAGACGTCTGAATGTATCAATTCCAATTGTCGTTTTGATCTTGGCAATTTCATATCTTGAAACGTGAAAGCAGCCCTTCTAACCGAAAGGAGATTTTCTTCAAGCCCAGGTGTAAAAAGAACATTGTACAATTCAAGATTCTTTATTGAAGCATGCTTGTTGTTCTCCTGCTGTTCCTTATACTTTTGCTTCTCCTTCGCCACGAACTTCTTCATTAGTGGGCATTTGTTCTTGAAATGTCCGGTCTCGTTGCACCCAAAACAACGCGTTGTCGTCCTCTTCTTGGCTTTGAGGGCAACGTTCTTAACCGCCATCTTTTCTTCCCCAGCTTCAGCATCAAGGAACATCCGCTTGATATCCGTAATGGATTTCTTGCAAAGTTCCTGGTTGGAGAGTACCAGCAACGCTCCTTTGACGTGGTCGAACCGCTCGGGAATTACACTGAGAAGTGCGTGGACCTTCTCCTCTTGCGAGATTCCGGACCGCATCCGTCCGCATTCGTTCTCTCGCATTCTGACCATGGAAGCGGTCCCAGCTTTTTCGTACATCTTGACCAAGACGTCCTTGGCCTCCTTGGCGTATTCCAAGCCGATCAGCTTATTCAGCACTTCGTTGTTGACGAGCATCACTATCTCATCAAGAACTTCGACGTCTTGTTCAAGCCGTTTCTTCAGCTTCTCCTTCCGCTCTGTCTCCTGCTCTGCGGTAGCGCCGGGCACAGGAGCGAAGAACGTTTCTTCGGCGGGCGTCCTTACCAACGTATGAGCTAGCTTCATTTTGGTCAGCCGATGCTCAATACGCCACTTCCAGGCCGGGAAGCTGGCCTCCTGTCCGTCGAAGATGTTCACTCTGTCTCCACCAACGAAGAAAGTGGTCATCGGCATAGTGCGCTCGAGAGTTCCCCTCTCGTAGCCACCGTTCCTCTGACCATCACTGCTGTTGCTACTGTAGCCGCCTGGAGCCATCCTGTCCGAGAGTTCGTCCGTCCGTTCGTCCAAGTCCTCGGAAGTGGTCTGTCCAACCAGTCTTGGCTACGTTCAACGGCTTAGATCCTACCGTTCCGTCGCTGATGCCTCCAGTTAACCACTGGGAAGTCGACGTCAGTTAACTACTGGATGCTGCTGGGCCAGTTAACCACTGGATCTGGGCTGCTGGGCCGATAACCTTTGGTTTTCGACTTGTAGATGCAACAGTCATTAATTATGTACATGGTTCTACCTATTTAATACAGTTCAGTTTGCTAATTTTGTATTCACACATTTACTATATCCGTATATTCTATATCGGATTGCGCACATTTGTATAGGTATCACTGCATACAATATGTAAAGCTTAAAGTTCCCCTCAAAGCTCTCCATACAATATTGTATGCAAGATTGAAGTCAAAATGAGCCTTCTATTTATTATGTAAGCTACCGCAGACATCGCCCGATATATCTGCGACGACGAACGATGAAGAATGGCAAATTGTTATTGAATACATTTCACAACTTGGTGGTGATTGAACTAATCACTTATTGAAATGTGTTTCTCAACAGTATGGGAATCCCTATAAACATGGGACAATTATGCGTAGAATAACTCTTAGAAGATTGCTATAAAAAAGACACGGACATCGTCTTCAGCCGGAAGCTGTACAAACTGTACGAAACCTAACACTAGACAAGGGACACACGGAGCATGCACCAGTGGATACGGAGAAAAAACTATTCTCACGAAAAGATTTATCGCCCGGAGCGGGAATCCAATCCTCACCCCACACCATGGTGCGATTGAAAGCTTGGTGACTCGCGCGGCTACGAAGCTCCAGGAACACCAGGAGGGATCCAAGAACGAATTTCTGAAGGAATTTCAGGAAAAACTACTGAATGATTTGCAGAAGCAACTCCTGCAGGATTCCAAGGAAGAATCTATTTTGAGGAAACGTGGAAAGAAATCCTGGAGGAAATCTAGCATAATCTATTGAAGGTATTGAAAATAGAAGTTCCAGAAGGAACTCTGGTTGCAAACATATCAAAAATAGCTCCTGCAGAAATCCTACACAGAACTCCTGGAGAATTTTCCGGATGAGTCCCAGAAAATCTCAGGAGACACTTATTGAAGAATCCCAGAAGTAACTATTGATAAAATCCTAGAAAAATTTTCTAAGGAATGCCAGAAATAAAGTCCACTAGGAGCTCCTGGAGGAATGCCAGAAAGAATTTATGGAGGCATTTCAGGAAATAATCTTTAAAGAGATCCCGAAGGAAATTCTGAAAAATCGGAGGAACTCCTGTATGAATTAAGAAGGGATCATCTTGCTGAACGCAGCTCTTAGAGGAATTTCAAAAGGATGTATTGGTTAAAATCCAAAATGATTTTCCTAATGAATTCCGATTTGTGGTGGAATTCTCGAAGGAATCCCCGAAGAAACTCCAGAAGGAATTTTAAAAGGGGCATCTGAGATAATCGGAGAATAAACCCCTGAAGAAATCTCAGGGAACAAGAACTCTTTCTACGAAATATTCTCATCGAATTCCAAAAGATAACCAAGGGGAATGGTACGATATAACTTGGAGGGATCCTAGAAGGAACTTCTAAGGGAAACCTGAAAGTAGTTGTGAAGAATTTCTAAGTGGTTGCATGGAAAAGTTCCTTAAGATTTTCTTAAATTATCTCAGAAGAAACATCAATAGAAATCGGTGTAGAAATACATGGCGAAATGTTAAATTACTCATGGAGGAATTTCTTCCGGAAGGAAGGAGATTCATCATTCCAGCAAGTATGTCATTCTTGAAAGCGTCGTTGCGGTAACGGAACTGGCATTAGCGTCACTCTTGTGTTCAACGAAAATAGAAATAGGGTGACGAAGGGTATTATCGGCAGGTTTGTTCTCTTCGCCATGGGTTTTTTTTGTCGAACAAATTGATTGAAACTTGGTAGTATAATTCAGCTTGGTTGACAAAAAATTGGGGCCAATTTTGAGTTCAATAGGTTTAAAAAAAAAACCATGACAAAGAGAACAAAACGACCGAGAATACGTAAGTTCCCCTATATATGAATTTCCGTTTCTTCAAAATTAGTTTCTTTGAGTAAGAAAATTGAATCGAATTATCAACAAATTCAGATTGAATTTCAAGAAACTGTTTAAATCTTGATAAAAAGAACGTTCCTGAATGATTTGTACTCACGTGGCATGCTGTTGCGCTCGTCGAATGTCGACTGATGCTGGGTGGTCGCCATCGGATGGACCATTCCTATTTGCGGTGGATGATGCATTGCAATCTGGCTGGGTGGCATGGGCATCGGAAGAGCACTATAGCCTGGGCCACGTTCCGCACCACCACCACCACCGGATCCGGATGTACGACGCGGATGCCCCACTGGGAAGTTCGGAGCGTAATGCGATGGAACCTGCGGCGGAATCACCACCGGTGGAGTACGATACTCTCTGGATGATTTGCCCAGCGTGCCCGTATTGCTTGCGTTCTTGCCAAGCGTCCCGGTGTGGCCAGCACTTCGGGTCATCTGCGGAGGAGTTGGCGGTTTGGTGGTTGGAGGTGGACCAACTGAAATATTGTTAACCGATAGGGATTGGACCGATCCCTGGCTTGAAATGCGATGCTTCTTTTGATTATTGTTGGTCAACGCAATTCCGTGACCGATTTCATCTAGTAAGCCGTAATCGATCGGCTTCCGGACATACTTGATGGGTTTCTCCGGGTTCAATGGGGCAACGATCTTGTACTGCCTTGTGCTGACTTTATTGGCCGTTAGGACGCCTATCTCTCTCCGGGCCACCTTTTCCTTGTGGATCATCACCGTTTGCGATATGTGATTCATTTGGGATTCCATTTCGGCCATCTGGGTGGCCTGTAGATCCATCAACTGGAGAAAGTTGTACGCCAACGTGTTGATCTGATAGGCGACACTGGCTAATGACTGAGTTGTGTAGTTTTTCGTTTCCTCCAGGGAAGCTTTTTTATTGTCAGAACTGAAAAAGAGAAAAACGAAAGCTTGGTACATTTCACTTTCTCTGAGGGGGGCGCTTCATCTGAACCGCAAATCCCCAAACTCCAAAAACAATGAAAGACCTACCGTGCAGCAGGCCATGAAAATAACTAGAGCGTGAGATTGCTGCGATCTTGCAGGGCTGTCATTTTCATGTAGCACCAATTGCTGCAGGCCCCACCCTAATCGATCGTATGAGATGCGGAACCCGCCACGTCTCTACCGAATCGAATTCCACAAAATTTCTCTACTCACCGGTAATAAGTGTCCTCGCAGTATTCGGCCACCCGTTCCAAGTTGGTATAACTTTCCTGGAGGTTCTGCCGTCCCTCAGGAATTTCCGTTCGAATCAAAGTGATTAAATCGTCCATTTTTGCTGGTGTTGCTGAGAACCTGGAAAACTTGTTATACTTACATTACACACCGCATTAATAACTTAATAAGTATCCTACCTCCCACGAAGCAATGAGCTACAATTTACGAAGAAGCTGGAATGACTTGGAAACACTTTTTTTGTCTGTTTCGGAAGAAAAAATTAAATCACTGAGCAGCAAAATGGACCACAGCCGATCGAATTTTTGTGGATGGTTTTCATTCTTTTACTCTTCTTCCCGATGTTGTCATCAAAAATATGTCAAACGGGTTCACTTTCCACGGTGAGTCATCGCAGGTCCATTTCAATGTGTTCCTTCTGGAATTTGAATGTTCCGGTAACCCTCTGCGGTTTGTGTTTAATTAATAGGGTTTGTTCTCAACGATGCTCCATTGTTTCAAAAAAGTTTTTAGTATTTATTTGAATAAAATGAATTGTTAATTTTAAATCGAATTCATACACTTTTGTCAAGATTGTGTTAGGAATTATATATATGATTGGTGTTGCATCTTCCAACTGATCGATTGTGCAACACGGCATCATTAACTTTTATGACATTTGCCTCGCGAAATGAAAGACGTCGTGAATAATTCACTTTTATTCGTTGATAACTTCTTTTAGAGCAACATTAACGGCGGCTACTATTCGAGCAACCCGCGCAGCGCTACCATTTTGACTTAACCACCCTTTTCTACACCGGTAGCAATCAAATTAGTCACCCTGATTCGTATCGGGAGGGCTGTCATATTCTCATAGAATTTTTAGCAGCGCGACTGTCCCGCTACTATTTTTGGTCACCCACCCATACCGCTACTATTTTGCGAGCGCATCCAGCAGCGACCGGTAAAGTTTGCTGCAATGATGGAGGGCTGCCAAACGGGGTATAGAAGCGCACCGTTAAAGGTGCTCTTATTGAGTGAAAAATCTTTTTCATGTTAAAAAACACATCGATCAAGACAATCAATTCTGACTATACATGTCAATGGTTGTTCCTCCGTGATTGATCTGAGTTGGAACCAATTGCACTGTGATCCAAATGAATAAACAAAAGGGCTGGGACCTTGGCTGGGACCTAGGCTGGGACCGGGGCTGGGACATTCTTATTGGAGTAGGTAGGCAGTAAAACGAACTACTCTGTGCAGTGGTAGAAACAGAAGTGAAATTTTTATTTAAATTTAAATCTAGGCTACTACGATTGGCGTTCGGTCTGAACGCCTGCTATAATTATATTATTCTAACACTCCTCCTCGGGCAGATCCGGACGGATTCCTATTGCCAATCGTAATCTCTCCAGACGAACCCGTTGCAGTGGCTTCGTCATCAAATCGGCCAACATTGATTCCGTCGGACAGTACTGCAGTCTAATTTCTTGCAGGTCCCGTACAAAGAAGAACTTTGTGTCGATGTGCTTGCTACGTCGTTCGATGCGATCACTTTCGACCAGTTTGATGCAACTTTGGTTGTCCTCGAACACGGGGACCGATTCCTTCGTTGCTTCACCGATCTCCTCCAGCAGCCGTTTGGTCCAGACTAACTCCTGACACCCTTCAGCGAGTGCCACGAACTCAGCTTCGGTCGAACTCAACGCAACGCACGATTGCTTCCTTGAGCACCACGAGATTACTCCTCCGCCGAACCGAAGAATCATACCGGAATTCGATTTCCTATCGCGAGCATTACCGGCCCAGTCTGCGTCAACGAACATTTGCAAACCTTCACTGGAGGCTCCGAGCTGCAGCTTATGGTTGCTGGTGGCATTCAAGTAGCGCAGAATCCTCTTGGCCTCGGCCCAGTCTTGCGCATTCGGGCAGCTGGATTTTTGCGCCAGAATGGACACGCTCACGGAAATATCGGGCCGCGTGTGTACAGCTACATACAGGAGACCACCAATCAAGCTCATGTAGTCGTGGTTGTTCGGCAGCTGATCCATCTCCTCCTTCTTCTGTAGGTAGCTCGGATCGAGCGGCACCTTCGAGGGTTTCGCCTGCTCCATGCCAAACCGTTCAACTATCGTGTGGATATACGATTCCTGATTGAGCTTGAATCCGGATGCGCTTCTCTCGACTTGTACGCCAAGAAAGTGACTGATGTCTCCGAGGTCTGCTACGGAAAACTGTTGTTGAAGCATCTTCAAGATGGACTGGAATTCCTTCGCCGTCTGCGTTACGATGATCATGTCATCGACGTATATCAGAATGTACGCTACCGAACCATTCGTACGCCGCACGTACAAACACGGATCCGATTCGGTCGGCTGAAATCCCATGGACTTGAAAACAGCATCCACTTTACGGTTCCATACGCGCGCTGACTGTTTCAGGCCGTACAGACTCCTCCTCAATCGGCAAACCGTCCTCTCGTCCCCGACGTGGTATCCTTCGGGTTGGCGCATGTAAACGGTTTCTTCAAGCACACCGTTCAAATACGCCGTTTTGACGTCGACGTGCCTTACGATGGACCCTTTCCGGCTGGCAACGGTCAGCAGTGTCCGAAACGTCGTCTGCTTTGCCACCGGTGCGAAGACCTCGTCGTAGTCCGTCCCGTAGCGCTGCGAAAAGCCTTGAGCGACGATCCTCGCTTTGTGACGTACTACGTTGCCGTTCTGGTCCTTCTTGGTCTTGAAGAGCCATTTGCAGCCGACAGCCTTCTTGTCAGCCGGAAGCTGCACCAACTCCCACGTGCCGTTGTCGATCAGCGCCCGAAACTCCTCGTCCATGGCGGATTGCCATCGAGACGCGTCGCCGCTTCGCAGCGCCTCCGTTCGCGTTTGGGGATCACCCGACTTCCTCGCCGGATGTTTGCTGGCCTTCAGTCCTTGTTGCAGACTGCTCCGACCGGCTTGGTCAGACTGTCCTGTAGGAGGGGGAAACGGATAGCCTTTGTTCGGAAATACATAATCTTTGTACTTGCCTGGAATTGCGCGCTCCCGACCGCTGCGCCTCAACACCTGTGACTCCGGTGGATATGAAGATTGTCGCGGTGGGAGCGCCGTAATTGTCACGTCACCCTCAGCACCATCTGAATATTCGCCTGCGCTTGATTCTGCTTGCGAATAAAAATCTTCATCGGATCCAGATGCCTCGTCATCGGGAGTTTCTTCAACTGTAGGCCGCGGTGGTTCAGCTGGTGGATTCGCTTCTATCGGACTGACGTCGAAGTCCAGATTAACGAACGTCCGCACACGAGTTGGCTTGCTCTCCATGGCGACTGGTTGCGCCCGCGTCCCGGATTGAGACAGTTCGTCCATGAACACTACGTCACGGCTCTTGAAGACGTCCTTCTTCACTGGGTCGTAAAGGCGGTAGGCTTTGGTCAGCTCGTCGAAACCGACCAGGATGCACTCCTTCGATTTCGCGTCCCACTTCTTCCGCTTTTGCTTGGGAACGTGTGCCATCGTCTTCGTACCGAAAACTCTCCCATGGGAAAGATCGGGCTTCCTTCCGCTCCAGGCTTCCTCTGGTGTCAATTCGTGACCTTTGGTGGGGGACCGATTGATCACGTACGTCGCAGCTGCCACCGCTTCCGCCCAGAAGGACTTCGGTAGTTTCGCCTCGAATAGCATGCACCTTGCACGCTCGACGACGGTTCGATTGACACGCTCGGCCAACCCATTTTGCTCCGGTGTGTACTCGGTTGACTTCTGGTGGATGATGCCAGCCTCGGCAAGGCGCTTCTGAAACGATTTATTACAGTATTCCTTACCGTTATCGCTCCTGATGACCTTCAGCTTGGCTCCGGTTTGCTTTTCCGCTAGGGCGCGAAACTGGTCGAATGCGTGTAGCACCTCAGCTTCGGATTTCGTCTCCAGGAAGTAGACGAATATGCGCCGCGTCCAATCGTCCACAAACGACACGTAGTACCGGCTTCCACCTAACGAGGTTTCTTCCATTGGTCCGCAAATGTCCGTGTGGACAAGCTCCAATACGCCGGTGGCACGATGACCGCCGCTTGAAAATGGGAGCCGAGTTTGCTTACCCATGGCGCACACCGTGCAGTTTTCCATCGCTGACTCCTTGAATTCGATCCCGGATGCAAGACTGTTCTTCAGAAGCTTCAGACTTCGGACGTTGAGATGTCCCATTCTCCGATGCCAGACGTCCAAGTTGACTGGCGTAGCTGCGAGCGACAGAGCGGTTTGCTCCTCGGACTCTTCGAAACGAAATAGGCCATTCGTCACATCGTGGGTACCGGTTGCGATGACGTCACCAGCGGGGTCGATTACCTTCACGCCACGATTGCAAAATTGCACCACGTGACCTCGTCGCACGATTTGACTCACCGACAGCAAATTGTTGGACATCGTTGGGATGAACTTGACGTTGTGCACGTCTATCGGTGGATTTTCCGGGCAACATTTCGGAAAAAGCTTGACTGTGCCGGTCGCAGCAATTTCCATCACACCTTTATCCGCTGCCATGACAACGCCGCTCGCCGGTCTTGGGTCGACCAGCATACTGCGATTCATGGTGAAGTGGTCCGATGCGCCCGAATCGAAAACCCAACCGTCGTTGCTATGGCAACCAGTTGTGTTCAGCACCGTGCAAAATGCCGATCCTTTCCTCGTCTCGCTTCTTACCTGGCATTCCCTCGCAATGTGCCCGTACTTGTGGCAACGTTTGCATTTCGGACCTTTTGACTGCGCAGCTGACCGGGTTTCGGGTACGCCTTGCTTCGGTTTCGCTGGAAATGGTTTCCTCCCAACGAACGCCGTCTTGTCCGATGAGAATTGCACTTCCTGGAGCAGCTTCGTCTTGATGCTGTCGCCGGTGATGGGGGTGCCGGAATTTTCCAGCGCCATTATCATTGGCTTGTACTCCTCCGGAAGGCCAGCCAGTAGAAGCGAACCAATCCACTCCTCGGAAATTTCGAAACCAACGCCTCGAAGGTTATGAGCGGTGGAAATGATTTCCGTTACATACGTGTCCACGTTGCCGCACGCCGAAAGCGTCGTCGTGATGAGCTCCCTGAGTAACGCCACCCGGCGCGTCAGGCCGGTGTCTTCGAACGCTGCCTCAAGCTTCGCCCAAACCTCACGGGCCGTTTTCGCGTCCTTCACGTGCACGTAGTTGATGGGATCCAACAGGAGAATAATCTTCGCACGTGCTCTTCTGCATTTCCTCTCGTCGACCGCCGGTAGCGTCCCATCCGCGTCGGGAATCGGCTTGACTGCTTCCCACAGCTCCTCCAGCTCCAGATACGTTTCCACCGCAAACTTCCACGTGGGCCAATTTTCGCGGCCGCTCAGCCGCTCGATGGGGGGAAGGCTTGAAAGGTTCTGGATCTGTTGCGGGGCTTGCGGAACCCGTTCCGCCCGGTGGTCACCACCTCTGAGAGACATTTTCCAAACTGCTTCTGGAATCTTCTTTTGAAAAAATACTTGGGCCAATAACCTATTGGAGTAGGTAGGCAGTAAAACGAACTACTCTGTGCAGTGGTAGAAACAGAAGTGAAATTTTTATTTAAATTTAAATCTAGGCTACTACGATTGGCGTTCGGTCTGAACGCCTGCTATAATTATATTATTCTAACAATTCTCACAGTGCAATTCAAGCAGCTAAAACATTTTTGATCGAGGGGCGAATCACTACCAAGACAACTGAATCAAAAATGCGCTAGAAAATTCAATGCGTTGAAAAATACACGAGAGAGAGAGAGAGAGAGAGAGAGAGAGAGAGAGAGAAGGTTGGGCCCGAAATTTTTTTGTAGGAATAACCATCAGATAAACTACGAAATCACTCATATGAATGCTGTGTTGCAGCATCAGCCTTGTTTCCCAAAATTTGCGCAATTCGGGGAAAAAATTGTGTACGTTATATCGAAGCACAAAAAACGAAATGAGTTTTTCGTGAAAACTCATATTTTTCATTAGTGATTTTGTGAATTTCACCGAAATCATTATTTGGGGTTTATTCCACGTCGAATACATCAAAATTAGCATAAAAAATATTAAATTTTTCTCTGCTTCGATATAACGTACACTTCGATATAACGTACAAAGAGAATTTTTTTTTGTACGTTATATCGAAGAGTACCTGCCTGTAGAAACTAAAAAAAAACAAACTTTTGTCCAGCATTTTAACACCATTCTTAACCTAAAGAAAGGTAAAAAGGACTCGTTTTTCACCTGGAAATTCCTAAGGATTCCATCTCTGTTTCCTGTGTCCCACACGTAAGCATTTCAAAGCTTTCCTTTTTCCTCCTGTGAGGTTTTGGCACAGTGATTCGAATTGATTGGTGAAAAGTTTGAGTCTCATATAGTAGAGTTTTCGCACTTGCACAGCATATCCTGGAACTCCCTTTTTAGCTCTCCGTTTTACAATACAAATCCCCTTCCTTTTTACTGTGATTAAGCTCCCGAAGGTTGTTTAGCGCGTTATACACGTTCCAGCAGAAACGCTGATTATTTTCAGTTCGCACATATTCTTTGATAGTGCTCTGTGAAGTGCTTGAAAAAAAAAATGTCAGCCATCCAACTGTTGCGAGAATTGATCAAAGCTTCTGAAAAAGCGGCGAACATTGCAAGAGTTTGTCGCAAAGATGAGCATCTCTTCGGATTATTGATACAGGAAAAACCCAAAGACGAGGCAAACTCACGATTTGAGCATGATTTTAAAACATTGGCTGATTGTTTGATACAAGAGACCGTAAAATACGACATGGAAAAATTGGTAACATGATTTTCATCAAGATTTTTTTTTTTTTGGTGAGCCAATATATTCACGTAAAAATCTTCCAGTTTCCAGAACTTCGAAAAAACATACGAGGAGAAGAAAATCCCAGCTTTACCAATGCTTGTGGTGAATCTGTAACCATATCTGTCTCAGACGATAAAAACGAAACCACAGAAAATCTTCAGAAGGTTGTGTATACATTTCTTATTGGAAAATGCAACATTGAACTTGTTACGTAAACACATTCCAGGTTTTGAATGGTGACAAGACCGCTGCTCTGCGTTTGATCGACGAGGTGTATCGAGAAATCGATTTGGATGATGACAAATGGCAAATTCCTAATGAATCTGTATCCCTCGATCATGAAATTTCGGAATTGGGGATTTGGATAGATCCCGTTGATGCGACGGCAGAGTACATACAAGCGAAAGAAAAATACTCTAAGTTTCCCAACATCATGGCGTCTGGGCTTAAGTGTGTAACTGTTCTTATTGGCGTTTTCGAGACTGTGCAAGGCAATCCAATTATCGGTGTTGTGAATCAACCATTCGCTGATGAACCCGAACCGAACGAATTCGAAGGAAAAGTATACTGGGGACTTACAATCGGTGATTTGAAGTTCAATAATATTGTATCGTTTGAAACTGAAGATAGAATAGCTGTGCTATCCCCAACAGAACAATCAAAATACGTTGAATTTCTCAAAAAGCAACTGAAATATGATATTGTATACTCATCTGGTGCTGGTTATAAAATATTAAAAGTTTGTACAGGAGAAGCTGAGTTATTTTTGCTTAGCCGGGCTAATACTTACAAGTGGGACACATGTGCCCCTCAAGCTATTCTACGTTCACTGGACGGGGAATTGTTTGATTTGCAAGATACGCTTGTGAATAAATCTCTCAAGAAAATTTCATATCGTGATACAAAAGTTACGCGTAATACAGGTGGACTAATCGCATATCGAAACATCGAAAAATTTAAAGATTTCCTCAAGTTATAAACCAACCAACCACCCTTTATGGTATGTCTCACAAAAATGTGTTGCAAACAAACTAATCATCCTAACAAATTACTGGAATTAGCGGCTGTTGATTGTTGTCAAAATGGTATTTGACTTATTAAATGTTGAGCATTAGATGGTATTACCTTATCTGCTGTCCTAAAGGACATGCTGAAACCGTTAATCGCGGTGGCAAATATGATGAACAATTGAAACATAAACTAGTCGATTATGTATTTTAGTTCTCTTTATTTATGACCAAAATCTCAATCATTTAAGTAGATTTCTAAACAAAAAACTCTGAACCTACAGTACAAAATCTATTTCTTTATAAGTTATTATTTGTTAGTTGAATAAAATTACCTGAAAAATTATTCAAGAATTTAATTATTCAATGATGCCTTAATTTGCAAATAAAACTTATTTTGTATATCTCGTTAAGTTTGATTACTTTGTATTTTTGCATTTGATGCGAACACGGAAAAATCGCTAAATCGAAGCATCGGTCGAAACCAAGCTCGAAACTTGAAAAATAAATATATAACTATAGTCATTTGAAAGTGAAATTAAAAAAAAAAATTATCTGGCGCTTCTATCAAAACACTTGCTAACGCGTCTATCCTTTCATTATGAGTACTACTATAGTAATGATGTCGTTCAGATAGTTGCTCTTGATTCTGTGAATAAATTTAATAAAATAGAATGCAATAGGGAAACACGATTATGTGATGCTATTTAGATGACTTTTAGATTGATGCATTTATTGTAACATGGATACACCAGACATCCATTTCAGATCATGGTAGCTGTTTTGCAGAAAATATATATATATACAAATACTGATAATCATTTAACAAATGTGTGTTAGTATGAAACGAATATTTAACAAGCATCAATTAGCGAAGCTTTAATGTATATTTAGAACTAGTTGTGCATTGAAAATGCCAAGTATAATGATGTTTGTGGTGTAATATGTCATAAAATGAAACGAATAAAATATTTGTGAAACTAAAGAGGAGACTTGTTTTCATGTCTAGGTTTAAGCAGCAGTAGCAAATTTCCTGTTAACATTCTCGTTGAATGCCTCCTTCAGCTTTGCATTATTATTAATATCTTTATTAAAGAGGCTTTCGGCCCTTGGCTGGTTCGTCTCTGTTCAGCTTTGCAATCGAAACAATGCTAAAGATACCGATCTGATAGGCTCTGATAACACTGACCATCACACGGACAGAAATGTTGTTTGATTCATATAACCTTTTCCATAGTTCTCTCAAGCTTTGGAGATATTCTTGGCATAATAGCTTCAAATGGTTGATTCACAATGATTTGATGTCTGCATCAAGCATCTTTTTCGTTTGCAACAACATCATTAAACATCAACCATCAAATGCTTAAACCACAGATAACAGACGTTTATGCTTATATTGGCAATGTGTGTAAAAATGCTCAACAGCCATTTTGTATGTAACGAGCAGCTGAAACTCATGTGGCAATCATTTAGAGATGGCGCAGTGATCGATAGTCAGTGATCGCTTTCAAGATTGCATGCACTACGCAATTTTACATTCAAGATTGTATTCGATCTTGAATGAAACTGGAACTTTGAACTATTCTTGCATTCAAGTTAGATGTAATGTCGCAATAAGTTGAGTAGATGGCGGTAGTGAGCCAACGTATATCGTTTTGAACATTTGCACAGGAATCTGCGAAAAATTTGTACTAGCATAAACATCTGTTATCTGTGCTTAAACCGAGCATATATGTCATTACATTAACCTCTTGCTTGCCGAGACGAATGACTGCTCTCTACTCTGTTATTTTTCATCATGGCGGCGGCGACGAAAATTCAAAGTGTCGACGACGTTATTGTCGTTTTGTTTTGAGTTCATATAATAAGTCGTTTCACTACGCTACTTCAGCTTCAGGTAAGTGTTCTGGCAGTATATACAGCGTCCGTTCGTTCGTTGCAACGCTTTTTAGTTGCAAGCTAGGGGCAAGACACTGTGCAAACGAGAGTAACTCCATAGACTAATTTCAAGACCTCTATGTACCAAAGAAAACGATCAAATTTTCGGTGACCAGTCCGGTACCCAATAAATATTCATAACCGTGTATTTTTTTCCGTGTAAATTGCCTTTTGTGTAAATTTTATTTAGCGTGTTACACTGATCTGACAGCTCTGACAGTAAGGGACTAAACATAAATTACGTAAACTGAGTACCGAGGATTGTTCACAATCTGCGAACTTGACTGCGGAAAAATATGCGACCATGACGCCGCAGGTAGCACTTAGCGATAGCATTCTGAGAAACTCTGAGTAACTCATTTCACCAATGATCGACGAAATTTGTTGAAAAGTGTTGAACATAGCAATCGGAGACAGCGTTTGTGGATCAGAGCAACCACTGGACTGAAGTGTCAAGTTAGGTGTAACGAAAATTCCTTTCATTACTGTTTCAACCTCTAACCAATAAACACATTGTTGAGAACCACTGCCTTCCCGGATAAAAAGTTACCATTCATTACATGGTAAATATTATTAATATATGACTGGTTTTATTGTTCACAATAAAACACATAGTAGATATATTGTTACTTTTAACAATAGAAATCAAGCCCATATAGTTCGTACAATAAGTGAACATTAGCTTTAATAGTGACTAATTGATTCGATTGTTTTTCAATCCAGCTTTCCACGCTGGCCATAATGGCGGATGCTATAAAAAATTTGACAAGATTTGTGCCCCACACTGAACTGAAATTTGAATACAGTTTTCTTAGCAAGCCTGGATTTTTTAAAATAGAACTGCTGTCGCCTAGCCACCTGTCAACAGAGAAAATATCTTGATTTTCTGGGATTTATGCCTGGTTTACATGGAGCAAGTGACTTGATTCAAGTCAATGGAAAATGCCCAATTGAATGCGAATTGAACGTGTAAACACCACCGTTCATCTCAGTTGAGCAACTGACTTGACTTGAACGAAAGTTGAACATGTTCAACTTTTTTGTTCAAGTCAAACGAAATCATCTCACTTGCCCCGTCTGAACACGCGATTCATGTGAGTTGAATTCAAGTCATCTGTCAAATGAGCTGAATTCAATTCAGTTTGCTTACGTACCGCACGAGTTGAACAATGTAAACACTTCCTTCAATTGAGATGCATTCAAGAGCATGCAAGTGGACACCCAAGTCATTTGCTCAGTCTAAACACGTCATTCCATTGGATTGAACATGTTTGAGAAGTTTGCAACTCACATGCTCGTTTCAATTGAACAGTCTAAACCAGGCTTTACGGCCAAAGTTTAATTATTTAGTTTACCCAAGAATATATTTTATCATCTTATTATACATTTTCTTTTCTAGATTCATTGTGAATGAATTTATGTCCATAACATGATCGTTCTCTGGATGACTATTGGTCCTGTGAAGTTGCTGTAGGGTGAAGGATTAGGTAGAAATACCCCTATACCACTGAAGTCCAAGTGCTGCATATTCACATAATTGACTGTCTATGCCGTTCCTCCAGAAATCGGCCCTATTATCAAGCGGTCAAAGTAGCACCTCAAAATCTAAGACAAAATTTACCCAGCTTAAAGTTCATCGATCTGAAAGCTTTTCTATCCTTGAGAATCGTTAGAAGGTTGTTATTGCGAAGCTATGGAGCTGATTCCGCAAGCAAACTACGAACCTAGGGGCAGGACAGATCTAACGAGAGAAAATCTGTGCTCGAAATGTTGTTCAGAATTCCTCACAGTTCCTCAGAATTTCTCCGATTTATGCCAAAGTGTGATCTGGCACCAATGTCAAACTGCAAAGTGTTGCGTGTGCTGAATGAAAATTGCTGTTTTGGGGATGTCTTTCAACAAATTTCATCGATTATCGACAAAAAGAGTAACTCAGAATTTCTCAGAGTTGCTCTCGTTTGCACAGTGTCTTGCCCCTAGCTACGAACGTTGCATACATTTCCCGAAAACCCACTTCTGCTGCTTTGGGTGGCACTTCAAGATTCAACGTTATTTTAGTTTGGAAACGTTGGATATCTCCTGTGATTTTTAAAAGATCAATGAATATCAGTAATATCAGTATGTCAGAACATTGAACGATTGAATAAGAAAACACCAATGATGTTGATTCAAGATTCAACGTTATTTTAGTTTGGAAACGTTGGATATCTCCTGTGATTTTTAAAAGATCAATGAATATCAGTAATATCAGTATGTCAGAACATTGAACGATTGAATAAGAAAACACCAATGATGTTGATCGTCTATTTGATGATTAAGATTTTATGAAATACATGAAACAGATATACAAACATGTACTTTCAATTGTCTATCTTAAACTTGGAATGCTTGAGACAAATAAACTTGTCCAAAATCATCTCAATGTCTTAGAGAAGCTTAGAGCACCATGGGAAGGGGAGGGTTGACCGTGGTTGACCGCTTGCTAAAGAAGCCCATTAGTTCAAGATACCCACAAAGGCAAGGAACGATCGAGGAACGTCCCCACACACCGCAATTGAACAGAAGTTGCACCACTAGAATAATTAAACGGTTAAATAAATGAAAGTTTTCTGCAAAGCCGAAGAAAACAAGTTTCCTTTTCTCGGCTGAGGTAACTAGGTGACCATAAATTTTCTGTGAAAGTCACGGTTTGCTAAGATTTCTCATTCAAATTTCAGTTCAGTGTGGGGCACAGATCTTGTCAAATTTTTTATAGCATCCGCCATTATGGCCAGCGTGGAAAGCTGGATAGTTCTATAATAATTTAAAGTTACTATCAGTAAAAATTAACTTAAGTTATTTTCATATAGTTGCAAAAGTGCCTACAAAGTTCTCATGGACTTTTTATTAAAAAAGAGTTTATTTCTCAATTACACTTAAAAACAATTCGTAACAAACAAATAACAATAAATATTATTGTTGCTTGGATCATGATTGTATAATCAAATACAAAATCACTTGACATATTTTTTTATAGTTTTCGTTTTAAATTTGAGTACAGTAGATGTTTCGGTTATCGAATGTTATTCGCTAAAACTTCAACGACTGACACGTCAAGCCGTGTTGGCAGAGGAAGCTCTCAATGAATAACTGAGAAAGTACCCATGTAACCACGATGCTGAAGCCTTATTGCATGCAGATATACGGTGTACTTAGAGCAATAATTACTTTACATGTACTTATAGAAAACTAGCTGAAAAGTAGGTTTTAGCCAAGTAAGGACGTTACGACAAGAAAAAGATGAACAATGATTTTACTAATGTTTTCCAATAAATTAAAGGAATCTAGTAAATAGTACACTACCATTGATAACAATACAAATACAATTTGTTTAATGAGGTCAATTGAACCGATGTTAAAATAAACATGCAATAATATTTGTTGTTATGTAAACAGATTTCGCCTTTGAAAAACCAAAGAATTCACATTTCTCGGTAACATTTTTCTTCAGCATTTACATATACTAATGGCCATATGTATTGTGAACGATTTATGATATGGATCATACGACCTGAGGTCTGACTTGTGATATTTGGCAGTTATTTCAAAAGATTGATGATAGATAGAGATCAACAGTTGCCAAGCAACACATATCAGACAGACATCAGAGTGTTTGACTCTTATCATAAAATGTGCATATCATTCTGGCGGCCGTTAGTGCTCGTAAATGCTGGATATAAATGTTAGCGGGAAATATAAATTCATTTTCAAAAGCGAAAACTGCTTACAAATAACAACAAATATTATTGTATTTTTATTGTAACAACGATTCATTTGACGCCATTCAATTAATTGTATTCGCATTGTAAGAACAGTGAAAAAACATTAAGATATATTGTTTTCTTTTGAAAATTGCCCTAAAAATGTCTCATAAAAACACAATACATTCTATTGTTTTTCGCGGAAAATTGTATGAAAATTTTCTCAAAATTTTATGGTTAAGATACATAACGACCACCATTTTTTATTGTAAAAGTGCCATTTACCATTCGCCGAATGGTATAGAACAATAGGGGTGATGGTAAGTGTGCCGTGTAAATTACAATACGTTAAATGGTGAATATTTTTCGAAAATATGGTGTTGTAACAACAAAATTTATCGTATTTTTATGATATTTTTTATCAGAGCTAGCATTTAACCCCACAGAACTATAATTTCAATTGCAAATTCATTTAATTTTCAAGTTAATTTTTAAATTTCGACTTTTTGCCATTCGACCTTTTGGCCTACTACCTCATGTATTGTGGAAAAAAATTATGTCGTTTTCGTTTTTGCGACGGTGCTACACCGGTGCAGCACTTTTGCACCGAAAATGTTCGTTTTTGATTTTCATGCTGCACCGGTGTAGCACTTTTTCTGCACCGCTCACGATAGTGCAGCACTCAGAAAATCGGGAGTGTAGCAGGTGTACACCGAATCCGCCAATCAGCGTTTGCGAAGTTGTCAATATTTTGTTTTTCATATGTCGTTTTCGTTTTTGCGACGGTGCTACACCGGTGCAGCACTTTTGCACCGAAAATGTTCGTTTTTGATTTTCATGCTGCACCGGTGTAGCACTTTTTCTGCACCGCTCACGATAGTGCAGCACTCAGAAAATCGGGAGTGTAGCAGGTGTACACCGCATCCGCCAATCAGCGTTTGCGAAGTTGTCAATATTTTGTTTTTCATACACGCACACCAATGCAGCTACACCAAAAACGTTCGTTTTTTCAGCGAAAAGTGTAGCACGAAACGGTGTAGCACCGCCGCAAAAACGAAAACGACAATACACGCACACCAATGCAGCTACACCAAAAACGTTCGTTTTTTCAGCGAAAAGTGTAGCACGAAACGGTGTAGCACCGCCGCAAAAACGAAAACGACATTAGAGTGTATTTAATCGACTTTTCATAATAATCGATTATTTCGGGCATCTCTACTTCTCCATCAAAACACGATCGTCTGTCTCGCGGCTCAGCACTTCAGCAGCGCACATGCCATTCTCGTAAACAAACCTCACGAAACGTGTGAACAGAATAAGTTTTGGAGTGAAATTTAATGAAAAATCCCGTTAAAATGCCGGCGGTTGCCAAAAAAAGTAAGGCGAAGCCAGGCAAAGCAGAAGGTGCAGCTAAAAAGCCTTTGATTCTATCGAACAGGGTGAGTAAATGGGTGCTAGATATGTTGATTCCGATATAACCTCCAATGTTCGTTGTCCTTCCAGAGCAACAAGCGGACCCCGAAGAAACAGACCGGTGAGCGCAACGAGAAGGGAATCATCTACGTAAAACACCTTCCACATGGGTTCTTCGAGAACCAGTTGAGGACGTTCTTCTCCCAGTTCGGCAATGTGACGCGTGTTCATGTGGCCCGGTCGAAGCGAACGCTCCGCAGCCGGGGATACGCTTATGTGGAATTCACCTACCGGGAAGTGGCCCAGATTGCCGCCGAAACGATGAACAACTATCTGATGTTTGGGAAGTTGTTGAAAACCGGTCTGTTGCCCGCTGGTGCCAAGCGGATTCCCAGGAAGTATGAGAAGGCTTACGATGCGAATGGAAAGGAAACGACCACGTACAATCTGTGGCTGAAGAAGCAGGTCGCGAAGAGCAACGCCCGGGTCACCAAAACAAAAGTGGTCAATCGCAATCTGAGGGCACTGGGGAAACTGAAGAAGCTGAAGGAGAAGTACGCCAAAATGGGAGTTGATTACAATGTAGATGAAGTTGCTCCGAAGTTTGGCGAGGGCGACCTTAAGATGCCAGAGCACGACGAAGAGGAAGAAAAACTTCGTGCAGTCAAGGACCGGAAAAAGTCGAAGCAGCTGCAAAAGTTGGATCAAAGCGCCTTAAGTGCAGAGGCGGAAGAGCCAAGCGAAGATTCTTCCGACGACGACGAAGAAGCAGGTTTTGTTTCGTTGGAATCGGCCGATTGGGATGTTCCGATGTCTGATGAAGACGAGAGCGACGATGAGGAAGTGGATGAGGACGATCAGGAGAACCAACCGAGCAAGACACAGACCAAGTCGGCCGCCGTTGAAGTTGCCAAGAAAACAAAAATTCGCATCGACAAAGAAAAATCAAAAACCGTGAAACCGTTCCGGCCATTGGTCCTGAGACCCCCCAGTTCGACAGATTCTTCTCCAGAAAAACCGATGTCGAAGAAAAAAGCCACAAAGGTTCCAAGCGCATCCGTCACAGAATCGGAATCAAGCCCGGAAAAGACGAGTAAAGGTTCCAAAGGTAAAAAAGTTCCAGCAAAAGGTAAAAAAGTCACGAGTGGAGGAATAACGAAGAAAACGACGGGCAAAAAGGGAAAACCGAAGGAACAGAAGAAAGCCACCAGCCCCGTCAAAAATGCCGCGAAGGCACTGCTGAAAGATCCCAGCGTGAAGAAGACCCAAGCGAAGGATATCAATAAGAAAAAGACAAAGAAGAAGTAGCCGTAAGTTTAATAAATAACATTATTTTTTTGTTCTTAAAGAATACGAAAAGTACTATTTAAACGGATTGTTTTTCCTTCGGGGTGGCGATGACCGAAGCTCCTGTTTTGATACGTTTCCACTTCATCCGGCGGTTCTGGAACCAGACTTTGACCTGTCG
The DNA here is from genome assembly GCF_035046485.1 of Aedes albopictus. Lineage (NCBI taxonomy): Eukaryota > Metazoa > Arthropoda > Insecta > Diptera > Culicidae > Aedes > Aedes albopictus. The sequence continues at coordinate 21,014 of NW_026917493.1, forward strand.
TTCGCTTAGGTGCAGGGCGACGGCGATTTCGTACCTTCTCAGCCGGGTGAGATAGTTCGAGTGGACGAATTCCGCTTCCAGGGCTTTGACCTAAAATTGAAGGTGGTTTTCGTTAGCTAAGTAAGTTCAAAATAGAAGAAGACAAACACTCACCTGGGACTTTGTGAAAGCTGTTCTCTCTTTCCGATTGCTAGAGTTTGTGGTGGTTCTGGCTGATCTGTTTTGGGGTCGTGATTTTGGAGTAACATCATGCGGCGCGGGTGAATTATGGACATGTGTCTCATGGTGCATATGGTTTGAATCTGTAGAAAAAGTAGATAAAATATAACGATAAGTGAGGATACGGAATTTCGGTGCTACATAGTATCCTAGGTATGTAGAATGTACGATTCGTCATAAAAAGTGGTAGGATAGTGGTTTGAAAACTACTACAGCTGCACCTAAATCGCATATTCTCCCACATTTGAGTGATATTGTTGATGAATTCCGAATTGCCCAAGACCACGCTATTACATTTGATCTTTCTTCTTCTTCTTCTTATTTCTGGCGAGCCGACACCGTTCGGTATCAGCTCTAGTTTAACGTCCGCCTATTTCTGGTACTAAGCCTAAACACGGACGGTCAGGGAGACATCCACACACACCCGACACCCTACATATCGAACCCATCAACACATGGGCCGGGACCTACGGCTTTACTTCCTATCCGAGGGAAGGCGTGATCAGATATTTTTGTCTCAGAAATACCGACGGCGTCGACTAGGATTGAACCTAGACCGACTGGGGTGAGAGGCAACCACGCTTACCACTACACCACCGACGCCGCTCATTTGATCTTTCGAATGCTTATGACTGGTCTATATGGAATCACAAGCACCGATCCTATTAGAAAGAAGATTATGTACTACTAAAAAGGGGAAGGAGAGTCTGGTGTCAAAACCCGGTCCATACAAATTTCCAAATTTGTCTTCGATGGGGGAGGGGGTCTGAGATGAACACTTCTGGGATGGCCAAAATTTAGTCTACGTGTACGTGGTTTTTGAACAGTCCCTCCCCTAATATCTACATAATACCTAACAACTTCTTTTCCTCTTCTGTCCGAATAGCTTTTTAATCAACCTGGTTTTTGAAGAAACCGAATGAGTGCTGGTCACGGTAAACATCAGGGTTTGCAGGTAAGTAAAAAACTATAAAACAGACTTCCCCCCAGACGGCTTTTTTTTTTAATTGTTTAAAATGGAAATTTAAATAGGGGAACTTATTTGCGTATTTTTGGCGGTTTAGTTCTTTTCGTCATGCGGGGTTTTTCGAAACATGTTGATCTCAGAGTTGCACTCAAATCCTTCCCAACAAAACTGAGTTATATACCCAAATTTCATACAATTTGACCAACAAAAACCCGCCCGAGAGTACCGCCGACTACACTAAACGAAAACGCCTAAAAAGTACAGAGAATGATTTGTCAATACAGATCCGCAGCATTTGATTTTTTTAAAGGATTTTACAGCGAAATGATTTTACTGCGCCCTCTTAAATGAAAATGTTGCGAAGTAGGCGTCCAAATCGGCAGATAATCACAGTAGTCCTTATGTTACAAAGAAAATACATTTTTTGCAATTTCTCATCGTAATAGGCTGTTTTACCTCACGCAAATCTGACAGGAAAAGGCCTACTTTCCCACACCAAATTATCAGTGATGTAATGGTTCATTACAGCACTGATTTGCGTTGCGTAATGAACCATTACAGCACTGTTTTCAGTTTTGATCAACTTCTTGATGCTTTCTGGACGCAGGTTTGAAAAATTGTGACAACTGCACAGTATAATCTGCTACGATCAGACTTTCTTAAACATGGCTATGAACATCAGTGTACAGTTTGATGTAAAAGTTTTGTTAAAAACTATCCTCTAGTGGTAATTTATGAAATTGCAAAAAACGTTGTACCGTGCGGTACCCATATTCTGAACGGTTAAGGGAATCTCACAACAAACACTAAAATAAATGGAAGTTCTTGTTGCTAGAGATAATGCTTCACATTACCATCAAATGTGTTTGTTGTCTAGTTAAATGTATAAAATAAATTAAACCTCATAATAACTTCCAGTCTCTGATCTGGACATATTTTTGTTTGTGGACGACGTGTTCCTAATTATGGCCACCATAAGGAGCCGTGGTTCTAATTCTGAACACATAGTGTGTTGGGATCAATGGAAATGCATCTGGCAACACGGCCATTTGTCCAACTCACATCATTTTAGCAGTGGGCTCACCGATGACAACCAGGTTGTCATCGTGATGATGTTTCACACACTTACACGAAAGCATCATCTGTCATCGTCCGCTCAGCAAGATGGCCACTTGCGTAGAAGATGTAAATAGTTAGTCCGTGTTGTTATGTTCAATTTTAAGTTGTAAATATGCATGTAGTCAATAAAATAAGTTTTAATTTGTTCGTGTAATTCGTATGTATCATGTCCAAATGTACGGTTACAACATAGTGTTACTTATTATGTACAAACATATTCTCTACGTTCGCAGTTCAGTCAAAAACGATATGTTTTGTAACGATTGGATAATAGAGGGGCTTAATAAAATTAACACCTCAAACTCTCGATTCAATATATGCTTCATAAAAGGAAAATGTACTTTGCGTTGGCCGACTGTTCAGAATATAGAGCTGTCTATAATATGGTGCTCGCACGGTACGCATCTCGGTGCAGAACTCGATTTTTACAGCACTCGTCGTACTTATCCAACTCGGCAAGCCTCGTTGGATAAGTGTACATACAACTCGTGCTGTAAAAATCTTCATTCTACACCTTGTTGCGTAAACTACTATTGTTCTTTCCTTCCTACGCTGTCAAACCAAACGGTAGTTTTACTTTCTACTACGGCAGTTTCCCATTAACCGTATCCGCCCAGCGTCCTATTTATAGGACAGATGCCCCGAACGCCCAGCGTCCTATAAATAGGACAGTCCTTTCTATGTGAATATCTCCAGAAATGCTAAATTTTAGAATACTTTCTTCAGAGAAGATGTTCTCCACACCCATATCTTGCTCATAGTGGACAATATAGTTTGTGACTGGTTCACTAGGTGGCGTAAACGATGCTGCAAAGAATCCATATTGTCACGATCTGTGAGCTTCATTTCCAATGCGAAAAAAAAAATATTTCCCTGGAATCTTGACTATGGTTAATAATTTACAGTTCATTTCTTCGGCAGAGTTGTTAATCAATACATACAAAAGTCGATGTATTTATTATTGTATGTTTATATGCTTGTATATTTGGCTATTTGTATGTTTATATATGGGACAAACATCAAATTCTCGCTCCAGTCGACTTTTTTTGGTTCCATCTAGGTCCTATATGAACTGTGCAAAATGTCAGCGCAATCGGTGAAACTATAATTTAGCGCAGGTGGTTCAAAGTTTTCATAGGATCTACTATGGGAAAAGTTACACTTTTCGATAAAAAATCCCAGAGGTCGCCCCTAGTCTCTTTACTTTAAATCGATCAATGCTTTTTGTAGTAAAATCATTTATGAAACTTTCCTTCGAAGACCGCAAAACACTTGGATGCTTGTGCAAAAAGTTATTGATTTATTTATTACCTATTAGTGATCCAACGAACGGCTTTTTGTTTTGTTTTATTAGCAGCACTGTAGCTGCTGCCTTGGCTGCTGCTGTTTCTGGGGGTGGTGATGCCTAAAGACACTATAGATCCATAGACTCGCGGAGGCGAAGACAACTGTAGCCAAACGAACTGTCAGTTCGTGTAGCCAAACGAGCATGACGTCACAATTCCAATAACGACAGTGGATTTCGTGACGTCATATTCGCTCGGTACACTCTAAATTCACGGCAAAACACACTAAAATCGTATTGCTCAACCATGTCTCCGCGAGTCTATGGTGATGCCTCCCGCCACCCCATGCGACAACGGCAGCAGCAGTGGTTTATTCCCGGGATTCCTTCAGATATT